>NC_030683.2:126344008-126584008 GCF_000004195.4 Xenopus tropicalis | reverse complement strand
TGTAGAGAGTAATATTCTGAGACAGTTTGCAATTGGTCTTCATTTTTTATTATTTGTAGTTTTTGAATTATTTCTGTTTCTGGTCAGTAGCTCTGCTGGAGTTCCAGCAGTTATTTGGTTGCTAGGGTCCAAGTTACCTTAGCAACCAGGGTGTGGTTGGAATGAAAGACTGATATATGAATAGGAGAGGGCCTGAATGGAGAGAAAAGTAATATACAGTAAAAATAACAATTAAATTGTATTTTCAGAGAGCAATAGGTTTTTGGGTGCCGGGGTCAGTGACCCCCATTTGAAAGCTGCAAAGAGTTATAAGAAAAGGGCAAATAGATAAAAAAACACTATAACAAATAATAATAAAGACCAATTGAAAAGTTGCTTAAAATTAGCCATTCTATAATATAACTCGTAGTTGAACCATCCCTGGCGGAAAAAATAATACACAGCAACTTTGCAGTTGGTCTTTATTTATACCACTTTCTGGTTGCTATGGTCAGAGACTCCCAGTTGCCATGCTTCTGCTACATTGTCTCCATAGTCAGAACCAGTAGTCCATTTACACGTAACCTTAATGCCATTCGACATATATCGAGATGCTTAGAATTCAATTATATTCCATGTAATATAAGTAACAGCTTCCTTTATAGGCCAGACGTGGGCGCTATTTCCTATTCTGGAGTAATAGGGATATTTGGGGAAATACTGGTGGGATTTGTGCGCAGTTGTGCCCCCCTCCCATTGAGCTGCAGTTACATCTGTTCATTTCGCTGCGGATGTAGCACAAATGATGGGGGATTTGTCGCAGGTAATTTCGTTAGCAAATCGCTTTGTTCTACTTTCATTGTTAATTTGGATCAATTTGAACCATAATTAACATGGATTTTTTTTTTTAATGATTCCCTAAATATGATTCTTCCTTTTTGGGGTAATTGGCTCATTAGTACCAATAGCTGCCAGTTATCACACTGATAAAGGGGACACTGGCGCCACATAATGACCCACTTTATTACAATTTCCTCATTCTGTTATTTTCCATCCATTAAAATAGATCATGGGATCACTGTAGCCTGGGATGTTCCAAGTCTACAGTGGGGGAGGGGGGGACTATAGTTTTTCTCAAAATTTTTGCATTGAGTTCATTTTTTATGCTTTTTTTTTGCTTTATTAGCCACAGAATGCCTAGAGTTGCACAGCTTGTTATCCACAAAACCCCCATTTCAGAGCTTTTGATTATTTCAATATTGTAATCCCTCCTTTCCCTGACTCTTTCCATGCCCTGTCTACTATCACCGCCCATCAGCCCATTTTCCTGCCCCATCCACCCATTCCCCTGCCTAGCCCGCCCATTTCCCCTCCCCTACGTGACAACACTGCCCCCCCAATCTAAATACTGGTATTAAAGGGAAACTATACCCCCAGAATGAATACATAACCAACAGACAGTTTATATTATGTTAAGTGGCCTATTAAAGAATCTCCCCAAACTGGAATATATATATCAGTAAATATTGCCCTTTTATATCCTTTCCCTTGAGCCGCCATTTAGTGATGGGCTGTGTGCTCCCTCAGAGATCAGCTGACAGGAAGTGATGCAGCTCTAACTGTAACAGGAAGTAGTGTGGGAGCAACAGGCAGAACTCATTCATTGGCTGATGGGGCCTAGCATGTATGTGTGCCTTGGCTTGTTTGTGTGCACTGTGACTCCTATGATCCCAGGGGGCGGCCCTTAGTACTTAAAATGGCAGTTTCCTATTTAGGATTACCCAATGGCACATACTGCTAAATAAGTATATTTATATGAAAATGGGTTATTTAGATGCAGCAGGGTTTACATATGAGCTGGTTATACAATATATTGTTATATTACGAGAGGAAACTGGGGAAAGTTAAATTCACACTGGCTCTCCCGAGCTTCTCATGTTCCGTGAATGAGGTTCTATCGACAATGGGAGCATCTGAGGCTCAGGCAGAAAGAAAGATGAGAGTTTGTAGAAAGATCTCCTTGTCATAATGAAATAAATGGTTCCCCAGCGGATATTATTGCTGCATCCATGCAACTTAGTAACCGAAACCGCATGAAACCGTATGAAATCCACAAACCGAATGGATTAATGGCAATGATTGTATGTGTATACATTGCAAAATTAGTATGTTAGAAGCTTGGGTTGTATTATAATACTGGCCTTCAGGTTGGGGAGTAGGGGGTGATGTCACATGGGGGCGGGGCAATAGCATCACAGGGTGGGGAAATGGGCGTGGCATAGGCAAGTCTGTCTTTATATGGGGCAATCCAGCAGAGGAGGGGGTCAAGGAACGGAGGGATTTATAGGGTATATATTGTCAGTAAATTTGTAGGGCCCGGGCCCTAGCTGGGGACAGGGTGGTGACTCTACTAGAACCAACCTGTAGTCAGTTAGAGCGCTTTAACATTCACAGGGCCTGATCCTTCATTAAGTTAGAAATAGCAGACTATTAGAGCGTTAAAATTAAATATTAATGCAGATTGTTAATATGGATCTGACATGACACTGATATTGCAAGACAATAATATGTACAGCTCCCTAAAGTAGGGGGTACATTATCCCTTATAATACATGAGTGATACTCAGAGTTCCCTGTATAACTCAGCCTGCAGCCTTGTGCCTTTATATGGGCACAGAACCCCTCAGTGACTGCTAATATCCTTATCATTTACAGTAGGGGGTACATTATCCCTTATAATACATGAGTGATACTCAGAGTTCCCTGTATAACTCAGCCTGCAGCCTTGTGCCTTTATATGGGGGGCACAGAACCCCTCAGTGACTGCTAATATCCTTATCATTTACAGTAGGGGGTACATTATCCCTTATAATACATGAGTGATACTCAGAGTTCCCTGTATAACTCAGCCTGCAGCCTTGGGCCTTTATATGGGCACAGAACCCCTCAGTGACTGCTAATATCCTTATCATTTACAGTAGGGGGTACATTATCCCTTATAATACATGAGTGATACTCAGAGTTCCCTGTATAACTCAGCCTGCAGCCTTGTGCCTTTATATGGGCACAGAACCCCTCAGTGACTGCTAATATCCTTATCATTTACAGTAGGGGGTACATTATCCCTTATAATACATGAGTGATACTGCAGCCTTGGGGTATCTCTCAGTAAGGGAATCTGATTGCTGTGACACAGTAAGACTAACACAGGAGGATAATGAATGATCCGTTCCCTGCTGCTCAGAGCCTTTCCCATCAGCAGACTGTGCAGGATGCGCTACTGCCGCTGGGATTCCCCCATAACCTATTAGTGATTCCCCCACCCTGCCGTGTGTAAGGTGCCACCCGCGGGTGAGCAGATTTGTTTTTCTATTTCACTATCTCCTGCACCAGAAATGGTACCAGTAGAAATGTGCAGATACCAGACCAGTAGGAATGGATCAGACCATAATACACGATTACTTTGCCTCCATGTGTAATTATATTATTTGTTTTTCAGCTTCAATGGAACAGCTGTCAGGGGATTATGGGTATTGTAGTTTAATTGAAGGAGGAGGGCAGATGGGGGGCCCCAGGCTCAGTGTATTTGCCTGTATTCTGCCGGCACTAAAGCCACCCAGTCAGGATCTGCAGCCTGAGATCTGATGATTCAGCAGTAAATCCAGTCTCATTTTACACTGAGCCCGGGATCATCAGTTAACCCATTCACTGCCCCCACCCCAGGGAGCTGCCTGCTTGTGCAATGGATTGATTT
Organism: Xenopus tropicalis; assembly: GCF_000004195.4. NCBI lineage: Eukaryota > Metazoa > Chordata > Amphibia > Anura > Pipidae > Xenopus > Xenopus tropicalis. Next base: position 126,580,275 of record NC_030683.2, on the reverse strand, counting down.
AAAAATAAAAAAAGGAAAATAAACTACACTGTTTGAGTATAAATCAATTTTTAATGTTTAGTTTTTATGATGGTGCCTATAGTAGCAGTGGGGGGATAATAGCCTCTGGGAAGGGACTGGGGCTGTGGGATAGCAGGTATAGTAGGGAGAGATGGTGCCTATAGTAGCAGTGGGGGGATAATAGCCTCTGGGAAGGGACTGGGGCTGTGGGATAGCAGGTATAGTAGGGAGAGATGGTGCCTATAGTAGCAGTGGGGGGATAATAGCCTCTGGGAAAGGACTGGGGCTGTGGGATAGCAGGTATAGTAGGGAGAGATGGTGCCTATAGTAGCAGTGGGGGGATAATAGCCTCTGGGAAGGGACTGGGCCTGTGGGATAGCAGGTATAGTAGGGAGAGATGGTGCCTATAGTAGCAGTGGGGGGATAATAGCCTCTGGGAAGGGACTGGGGCTGTGGGATAGCAGGTATAGTAGGGAGAGATGGTGCCTATAGTAGCAGTGGGGGGATAATAGCCTCTGGGAAGGGACTGGGGCTGTGGGATAGCAGGTATAGTAGGGAGAGATGGTGCCTATAGTAGCAGTGGGGGGATAATAGCCTCTGGGAAGGGACTGGGGCTGTGGGATAGCAAGTATAGTAGGGAGAGATGGTGCCTATAGTAGCAGTGGGATAATAGCCTCTGGGAAGGGACGGGGGCTGTGGGATAGCAGGTATAGTAGGGAGAGATGGTGCCTATAGTAGCAGTGGGGGGATAATAGCCTCTGGGAAGGGACTGGGGCTGTGGGATAGCAGGTATAGTAGGGAGAGATGGTGCCTATAGTAGCAGTGGGGGGATAATAGCCTCTGGGAAGGGACTGGGGCTGTGGGATAGCAGGTATAGTAGGGAGAGATGGTGCCTATAGTAGCAGTGGGGGGATAATAGCCTCTGGAAGGGACTGGGGCTGTGGGATAGCAGGTATAGTAGGGAGAGATGGTGCCTATAGTAGCAGTGGGGGGATAATAGCCTCTGGGAAGGGACTGGGGCTGTGGGATAGCAGGTATAGTAGGGAGAGATGGTGCCTATAGTAGCAGTGGGATAATAGCCTCTGGGAAGGGACGGGGCTGTGGGATAGCAGGTATAGTAGGGAGAGATGGTGCCTATAGTAGCAGTGGGGGGATAATAGCCTCTGGGAAGGGACTGGGGCTGTGGGATAGCAGGTATAGTAGGGAGAGATGGTGCCTATAGTAGCAGTGGGGGGATAATAGCCTCTGGGAAGGGACTGGGGCTGTGGGATAGCAGGTATAGTAGGGAGAGATGGTGCCTATAGTAGCAGTGGGGGGATAATAGCCTCTGGGAAGGGACTGGGGCTGTGGGATAGCAGGTATAGTAGGGAGAGATGGTGCCTATAGTAGCAGTGGGGGGATAATAGCCTCTGGGAAGGGACTGGGGCTGTGGGATAGCAAGTATAGTAGGGAGAGATGGTGCCTATAGTAGCAGTGGGGGGATAATAGCCTCTGGGAAGGGACTGGGGCTGTGGGATAGCAGGTATAGTAGGGAGAGATGGTGCCTATAGTAGCAGTGGGGGGATAATAGCCTCTGGGAAGGGACTGGGGCTGTGGGATAGCAGGTATAGTAGGGAGAGATGGTGCCTATAGTAGCAGTGGGGGGATAATAGCCTCTGGGAAGGGACTGGGGCTGTGGGATAGCAGGTATAGTAGGGAGAGATGGTGCCTATAGTAGCAGTGGGGGATAATAGCCTCTGGGAAGGGACTGGGGCTGTGGGATAGCAGGTATAGTAGGGAGAGATGGTGCCTATAGTAGCAGGGGGGGATAATAGCCTCTGGGAAGGGACTGGAGCTGTGGGATAGCAGGTATAGTAGGGAGAGATGGTGCCTATAGTAGCAGTGGGGGGGATAATAGCCTCTGGGAAGGGACTGGGGCTGTGGGATAGCAGGTATAGTAGGGAAAGACAATAAAACATATAATATACATCTTTTTCTTTATGAGGGCGATATTTTACACCCCATCTTACTTTATGCTCCTAATGTTCTACAAACCCCCTACCCAGGGAGTGAGCAGTACAAGGCAGTTGGTCGCCCCAGAGCACTATATACACGAGTGCAGACTATGTATAATGCATTAATGGAAGCAAAATATAGAGCTTTAAATATTTCAGCAGCGCCGTTCCATTTATCAGCCACACCTTATACCGTCGTTCCTTCGATGTCCCTGACCCACTGTGTACGGATTGGACCATCAGTAAAACCTTTTTACCCTCATGTCCCCGGTTCTAATCAAGTTCTCCGCTCATTAGTTCCAAGGGGTTTACTACAGGGTTGGACTGAGTCTCCTTGGGCTCCTCCTTGGGCTAATGGGAAAGGCTTTTATACTGGATGATGGTGGGAATAAGGATAGGCTGGACATGGGCCTGGACATACCACAACCTGGGCCAATGGAAGGTCCTCATAGGACCCTAGTCCCAGATTACTTACCCTCTCATTTTGCCCCTCCATTCTGCTTTCCAAGTTTTTCACTAAAGGGAAAGTATTTTGCAATTTGCCCTCCTTTACGTTTTGGAAAATGAGCTGGAGCATCTCATTAGCACTAACGATTGTTGCTCAATACATTCCAATCAAAGGACATGGCCCAGGGGGAGGGGTTTATATGTCTGTGCTGTTCTGCCACTGGCTCCTAAGTGTTAAGGTAATACCCCCAGGGGTTCATTGATCATATGTTGTGACAACAGAACTGGCTCGTTCAGGTGTGGATCATTCGGACGTTGGGAGTATTCTCCCAGAGGGCTGAGCCCAATGACCTGCTTGACCATAAAGCAACCAATCATTGGATCTGCCAGCTGTCAGTCACAATGTGCTGATTACAAGCTAAACCCAGTGGTGTGCATAGAATTTAATGAGTCCAACAGTGATTGTAGGGCCAAAGGTTCACCAAAGCACATATTGATGTTGAGCATCAGTAGATATACCCAACTGTTACTCTATACCAGGGATCCCCAACCCTTTTTGGTTGTGAGCCACAATTAGATGTAAAAAGTGTTGGGGAGCCATTGTGATTGGCTATTGGGTAGTCTCATGGGGACTGCTGGCCTGCAGGAGGTTTTCTTGGAGTAAAACTCTCTGGGCTTGCAACTATAAAAATGTAAAAATGGCACCTACTTTGAGACCACTGGGAGCAACATCAAAGGAAGGGGGAGGGGTAAGCGACATGTTGCTCACAAGCTATTGGTTGGGGATCACTGTTCCATACTCTTGAGTTCTTCAGCAGCCTCCAGGTCTGGTACCTTTCTAAACAACCTCCAGAACTGCCATGCCTTTGTTATGCCCTAGGCTAAAACAAACTTATCTGAGATGTGGTGGATAACCCTTTCCCCAATGTGCTTTACCTCATCATCACCCAAATTAACTGTACACAGTAGGTAGGGTGTTCCTTACTCACCTACTTGCATTTTACATCAATTATTTATGTTTAGGATATCTGTACTGAGCCCCTACACTGGAGGCAGAACACAAATAATTGCCCCAAGCATTTACCCAGACATTTACTGGGATGAGATGCTTCTAAAGATACTTGGCAGGACACCAGGTTCTAGGAATAATATGATGGGACCCTTTCTCGTAGAGATAGTAGAGACAAATACTTCTAGAGATAGTGAGGTGGAACACTTCTTCTGCGGATGGGACAGTTGCTCCTGGAGATACTAGGGCAGGATACTTTCTTATGGAGAAGCTGGAAAGGGACGTTTGCTTCTGGAGATACTGGAGAAGTGACATCTGGCTTATGGAAATACTGGTATGGGTAACTTTCTTCTAGAAATACAAGAGTTAGATGCTGGGTTCTAGAAATACAAGAGTGTGATTCTGGAAATGACTTTAATTCTGAAGATAAATGTTCAGGCAACTTGCTTCTGGAGATACTGCAGTGGGATGTTTGCTTCAGGAAATACAAGAGTGGGATTCTTACTTTTGGAGATTCTGGAAAGGGACACCTGTTTCTGAAGATGCTGGGGTGGGATACTTGCTTCTGACATACAAGAGTAGGATCTGGCTTCTGGAAATACTGTTATGGGTTACTTTCTTCTAGAAATAGAGGGGTCAGATGTTTGGTTCTAGAGATACAACAATAGGATTCTTGCATTTGGAATTAACTGGACTGGGTAACTTGTTTCTGGAGATACTGGGGTGGGATGTTTTCTTCAGGAAATACAAAAGTGGAATTCTTGCTTTTGGAGATACTGGAAGGGACACTTGTTTTTGAAGATGCTGGGGTGGGATACTTGCTTCTGACATACATGAGTAGGATCTGGCTTCTGGAGATACAGGCATGGGTTACTTTCTTCTAGAAATAGAGGGGTCAGATGTTTGGTTCTAGAGTCAACTATCTAGAGATAGTGGACTCGGCAACTTGGGATGCTTTCTTTTGAAAATACTATACTGGTATTCTTGCTTCTAGAGAGACTGAGGGGGGTGCTTGATTCTGAAGATACTGGGCTGGGCAACTTGCTCATGGAGCTACTGGAGTGGGATGCTTGGTTCTGAAGATATATTTTTGGTTGTACTGGTCCTGGAGATACAGAAATAGGAGGCTTGGTCTTGATGACACTTGGGTGGGGCATTAGGTTCTGGAATGGGATGTTTTTGGAGACAGCGAGGTGAGACAATTATTTGCCAATGAGGGGCTGGCAATGTGCAAGTACAAGTCATTGGGCAGTACAGGCATAGGGCTAAAATCTGATAGGAACCAAGCAGAGGTGGGAGAATCTTGTCAGGGTGTGGGGAGAGCAGTGCAGATACGGCCGTAATGGTTGGGGGAATGAATGTGGGTGAGTTGAGGACAAGGCATGGAGGAAGCCCTGATGGAGATACGGAGAGGGAGCCCTGGCAGAGATAAGAAGTACCAAACAGAAATAATACAACACAGGGAAACTATAAGGAACGGGGAGCAGCAGGAGGAATATGGGGCAGATGTTAGCACTTCCCTGCAGCTCCTCTGCACTCCTAGCACAAAATCAGCTGCAACGGACCCAAAGCATCTCTCCGAGGGCCTGCACCAATCAGAAGGCTGTCGGTGTCTGAGCCTGCTTGGGATTGGCTGCTGGGGAGGGCCCCCTGGGAGAGAGGGAGTGATAGAGAATAAATGAAGAACAGGCATCCCCCACTCATGCACCTTTCCCAGCTGTGAGAGCCCAGGTCTGCGGCAGCATCAGCATCCGCTGTATCAGCCACATACACACATACACACATACACACAACTCCCAGCATCCCCCTCCAACCTGCACACACAACTCCCAGCATCCCCCTCCTGCATTCCAATGCACACACTTTCCCACTAACACACACACATACAACAAGCAACAGTGTCTGGGACAGACAAAGTGCCACACAACTAAGTGCCACAGTTTGCTGCATCGTCCGCCATGGCGACACCAACTGAGCCAAGTAAACAAGGTAGGGTGGCAACGTGGGGGCTATGCCGGGCGGGATAGAGTATTGCCTTCATTTAACCTGTTATTCAGTTTTGGCGACTTAACCAAAGGGTTAAGTTGATGTGTGTAAGTGAAAGAACACTTTCAGCTCTACGGAACACCATTGTCTTTTTTTTTTCTTTTTCTGTTTAAGATGCTGCACAGGGATGAAAGGGTTGATATAACTTGTCTGCGGCAAAGGATTAATGTTTCCCCGTGGCTGTTAATGAATCCATTTCATCTGTAGCCTTATTGCCTCCTGCTGGGGGTTGAGGGGGGGGGAGGCAGATCCTGCAGCTCCCACATAAGTGCTCTCACTGCAGCAAGCGCTAAGATCCTCACTCCCACCATCCCCACTGTAGGTGCAATGCAGTGTCCCGGCTGAGTATCCGGCTAAGCCCAACCCCACGCACACTTACGGGCAAATGCACGCCGGCACTGAATGCAGGGGGTTAATGGAACATGTGTCCTACATATGTTGCAGCACAGAATGGGAATGGATACACGTGTTGCAGGGTTGGGCAGACTGCAGCTTTGCAGGCGTTGTTGCACTAAAACTCCCAGCATCCCTTAAGCATCCAGAGGCTTTTAGGAAGGATGCTGGGAGATGTAGTTCAAAGCAACTGCAGTAGTTTCCCATGGGTGACATCATTAATGGCTTTCTATAATTAAAAGCATGGAAATGGGACGGGGGGGCGGCATATGCCCGGGCTTAGGACCCACTTAATGCAATCAGGCCATTAATAAATGAAGCCCCAGTGACTCCGCCTCTGGGTTGCGAAGAGTTAAATTACATATGGACGGACGGCCGTAAAAATCGGGGCATTTTCAAGCCAGAAACGGGATAATCTGCGGGGGAAACTGGGTCGATAGAATTAGAAGAGAATTTATATCCAAAAGATTAATAAAAAGGGTGGGGGGGAATATTCTGTATATATATATATCCGGGGAGTAGTGTGTGCTGAACTGCAGCTCCCAGAATCCTTAACGAGGTGGGAAATCACAGCAGTTGGAAAATAAAAGGCATATGGGCTTGCTTGGTATGGCTGCTTTATAGTTTAATTTAATGTTTTTAAGCCCACTTTATGCCCACGCTGCTGCTGCAGAGACTGGGGGGATAGGAACCTGCTTGCCCTGCAGCTCTCAAGGGCGCTCGGCTCGGCTTGTATAGGGACGCAGGGTTTCCCCCAAAATTGATTTGTGATTGGTTAATGTGGGAAACAGGGCTTTCCAGGGATGGGGGGATATCCAATCATTATCCAACCTGCTACTCTTTAGCTGTCACTGAACTACAACTCCCACAAATGTAAGGTGGAGGCAGCACTTTGCCCAACCCTCATATAATGTGTAACTAATACCAACCTGCCTCTCTACAGACACTACTGTATCATCATATTCCCTTGGGTGAGATTAATCTGGGGAATATGACAGCTACCTACTACACAGGTACTACCTCTCTCCCTACTATACCTGCTATCCCTCAGCCCCAGTCCCTTCCCAGAGGCTATTATCCCCCCACTGCTACTATAGGCACCATCTCTCCCTACTATACCTGCTATCCCACAGCCCCAGTCCCTTCCCAGAGGTTATTATCCCCCCACTGCTACTATAGGCACCATCTCTCCCTACTATACCTGCTATCCCACAACCCCAGTCCCTTCCCAGAGGCTATTATCCCACTGCTACTATAGGCACCATCTCTCCCTACTATACCTGCTATCCCACAGCCCCAGTCCCTTCCCAGAGGCTATTATCCCCCCACTGCTACTATAGGCACCATCTCTCCCTACTATACCTGCTATCCCACAGCCCCAGTCCCTACCCAGAGGCTATTATCCCCCCACTGCTACTATAGGCACCATCTCTCCCTACTATACCTGCTATCCCACAGCCCCAGTCCCTTCCCAGAAGCTATTATCCCCCCACTGCTACTATAGGCACCATCTCTCCCTACTATACCTGCTATCCCACAGCCCCAGTTCCTTCCCAGAGGCTATTATCCCCCCACTGCTACTATAGGCACCATCTCTCCCTACTATACCTGCTATCCCACAGCCCCAGTCCCTTCCCAGAGGCTATTATCCCCCCACTGCTACTATAGGCACCATCTCTCCCTACTATACCTGCTATCCCACAGCCCCAGTCCCTTCCCAGAGGCTATTACCCCCCCACTGCTACTATAGGCACCATCTCTCCCTACTATACCTGCTATCCCACAGCCCCAGTCCCTTCCCAGAGGCTATTATCCCCCCACTGCTACTATAGGCACCATCTCTCCCTACTATACCTGCTATCCCACAGCCCCAGTCCCTTCCCAGAGGCTATTATCCCCCCCACTGCTACTATAGGCACCATCTCTCCCTACTATACCTGCTATCCCACAGCCCCAGTCCCTTCCCAGAGGCTATTATCCCCCACTGCTACTATAGGCACCATCTCTCCCTACTATACCTGCTATCCCACAGCCCCAGTCCCTTCCCAGAGGCTATTATCCCCCCACTGCTACTATAGGCACCATCTCTCCCTACTATACCTGCTATCCCACAGCCCCAGTCCCTTCCCAGAGGCTATTATCCCACTGCTACTATAGGCACCATCTCTCCCTACTATACCTGCTATCCCACAGCCCCAGTCCCTTCCCAGAGGCTATTATCCCCCCACTGCTACTATAGGCACCATCTCTCCCTACTATACCTGCTATCCCACAGCCCCAGTCCCTTCCCAGAGGCTATTATCCCCCCACTGCTACTATAGGCACCATCTCTCCCTACTATACCTGCTATCCCACAGCCCCAGTCCCTTCCCAGAGGCTATTATCCCCCCACTGCTACTATAGGCACCATCTCTCCCTACTATACCTGCTATCCCACAGCCCCAGTCCCTTCCCAGAGGCTATTATCCCACTGCTACTATAGGCACCATCTCTCCCTACTATACCTGCTATCCCACAGCCCCAGTCCCTTCCCAGAGGCTATTATCCCCCCACTGCTACTATAGGCACCATCTCTCCCTACTATACCTGCTATAGGCACCATCTCTAAATGATCCATCTCTAACAGTCAGTCACCTAGCAACCAATCTGTTCTAGATAATTGCATTGCTAACATACAATCCTATTAACTGGTCTAAAAAGCAATACCTGCTCATTGACAGATCCACTACGGCTCTTCCTTTCATACAGTATGGGTGAGGGTGAACATTGGCTTTCCCTAATGTCTGTCAGTGCGGGGGAGGCCTAATGAGTTCATTAAGAAAGATGCGAGACTCGGCAATGAGCCCATGGGTACGGCAGAGGGATAACATATTTATCCTGGGGCTGCGTCTGATTGGGCAATGAGGGAGAAGCAGAGGGGGATAATTATTTACGGTGGCCCAGATATACAGCTATTAATATCCCTCACACTTACACTGTACAAGTGCTGGGAAAGAACCTGCCTCAGATGCTGCTGAGGAGATTAATATGGTTACATATGAGTAGATACTGAGTATATTACAGCGAGTAGGGTAAAGTGTATGAAAAGTAATAGACTGACCAGAATGATGGACTTTCCTCCAATACTTTCTTTGTTCTTCCTGTTCCTGGGCTGCTCTCCTCCCCATGGGCAGGAATGGACTTCCATATTTAGCACCATGGCACTTTAACCCCATTTCTAACCCCTACGGTGGCCTAGTGGTGATTAAAATATAGGGCATGGAAATGCTGTGTCTATGGGAGACACGCTTGGTTACAGACAGCGACGAGAAGTAGATTTGGGGGTGATTTGGACCCCATGCAGAGCAGTATAAATGTAAAGTAGTTTGATGGAACAAGAACTGCCCTACTGGCCCTGTACCTGGGCATGTAAGTATTATTAAGGTGTATTCACATACCCAGTTGAAGGTTGATGATAATATGGCTAATTTAAATTGACCCAGGTTCTTATCGGCCCGTGTAGGGCAGGAACGAGGGGCCTCCCTGACCAATATCTGGCTTGAAATTGGGCAGATATCGATTGGGCAGGTTAAAAGATTTGGTCGGATCGGGGCCACATTGGCTCATTGATATGGTCCCCCGAACTGACTGCCCCATTGCCGCCATTATAATTCAATCGTTTGGCCCCAGGGCCAAAAGACCGAATTACCCTAAATTCCCCCGATATCGCCCCCACCCCCCCCCTTAGGTGAGGATATCGGGAGAAGATCTGCTCGTTTGGCGACCTCTTTACGTGTATGGTCACCTTAACCCTTTAAACAGGGAATGATATAGAGTTCAAAGGGGCTAATATTCAGTGGGGGCTTTGGTTGGTAGGTCCAGCAGGAAGAGAACAAGTGTTGGAGGGAAGAGGGATTTAGTGAGCAATGTAGGGTGGAATTGGGGGGAAGTACAGAGATGGGGTAGGTAAATGCACCAGTGGGACAATGGGAAATAAACAGGTGGGCCCCACTGAGCCAGACCCGATCCCAAGCATTGGCCCTTTCCCACTGACCAACGTCCCCCCATTGCAGCAAACTTAAGTATAAGGTAAGTATGGTAGGGCGGGGATTGGGCAGTCAGCGGAGGCCCCTGAGGTTACAGGCCCGGTGGGCCCTACACACCCCAATGCCATGCAACACAAGTCAGACAGAGTATAAATGGGACAGAGAAGGAGAAGAGCAATTTGAAGTTTAGTAAAAAAGTTAAAGAAAGAGCAATAGACAGAAAATGGACAAAGCCGGCCATAAACATAAGCTGCCAACTCGGCCCCGCCGGACCCACTTAGGTGGCCAAACCAGCCCAAGTATTTAGTAGGGAGGGGTCTATGGAGCAGAAGAATGGGCAGGATGGATGTCAAAACCTAAATTAGCAAAGTATTAGAGGCCTGAAGGTTTTTGGGCAGAAGTAGACATAGGTTAAAAGAAGAAAAATGTGGGTGAAATGATGGAAATAATAATAATGGGGGGTGAGGGGAAAGGGCACAAACATATATTTCTGCTTTATAAATAGGGCCCTGAACTTTGGGTCCATCTGGGACCATTTACCCTTTGGAGGTTTCACTGGGTCACGGATTAAAGTGCCTCTGTCTATTGCCCAGAAGGCCCAATCATGATGAATAAATAATATTTAATATTGATCATGATCTGCAGGATCCCCCCACAGACCTATTCAGATCTCTTGGCAGATGGGATAAAGCAGGCAGCAGATTGTCTCTGGCAGTCTATGTCTCTGGCAGTGTATGTCTATGGCAGTCTATGTCTATGGCAGTCTCTGGCAGTCTATGTCTATGGCAGTCTATGTCTATGGCAGTGTATGTCTCTGGCAGTCTATGTCTATGGCAGTCTATGTCTCTGGCAGTCTATGTCTCTGGCAGTGTATGGCAGTGTATGTCTATGGCAGTGTATGGCAGTGTATGTCTCTGGCAGTCTATGTCTATGGCAATCTATGGCAGTCTATCTCTATGGCAGTCTATGTCTATGGCAGTCTATGTCTATGGCAGTCTCTTGCAGTCTATGTCTCTGGCAGTCTATGTCTATGGCAGTCTCTTGCAGTCTATGTCTATGGCAGTCTATGTCTATGGCAGTCTCTTGCAGTCTATGTCTATGGCAGTCTATGTCTATGGCAGTCTCTGGCAGTCTATGTCTCTGGCAGTCTATGTCTATGGCAGTCTATGTCTATGGGGGTTGGATTCCCTATAGCAAATAGGGGGACACAGCAAATGGGGGAGACTGCAAACCACTCTGTGTTTTCCAGCTCATTGGACATTACACTGGGGGGGGGGGCAAAGTGCCTGCAATCTCCCCATTGCCCTCTTACGGCTCCAGACACTGATATTCTTATGAAGAATTTGCCCCCACAGATTCACTATATCAATGCTGTGTAGGGACAGGAGGGGAATATAAAATCTACACACAGTATATATCAGAAGGCAACGTCTGCCCCCTCCCACTTCCCGGCTGGGGCTCTAACGCTTGGATTTATTTCTATGCCCCACCAAGCCCCACTAAGGCCTATTGATTCCAGCAACCTTTAAGTCTGTTGAGTTAAAATAGATTCATTATTACTTTCTGGCTGCCGAATGCTCTTGGCAAACAGAACTGCAACGGAGATGGGGGATCAGATCCTGAGCCCTTCTAAATATATCCAGTATCCGAGCATGAGGGGGGGTTTGCCCCTACTCCCCCTTATCTTTCTTATTTAGTGAAATTACTGGGAATAAAGGAGCTAGAATCCAGCAGCGTAACAAGTCGGCACTTGGCCCCCCAGCAAAAGAAAAATAATTAGGAGGGGCCCAACACACTGTCACTGGCCCCCAGCCCTACTGGCCTCAGTTCCCCATACCCACCCTGTGAGCCTCCCTGCTGGCCTTAGCTTCCCATATCCACCCTGTGAGCCTCCCTGCTGGCCTTAGCTTCCCATATCCACCCTGTGAGCCTCCCTGCTGGCCTTAGCTCCTCATACCCACCCTGTGAGCCTCCCTGCTGGCCTTAGCTCCCCATATCCACCCTGTGAGCCTCCCTGCTGGCCTTAGCTTCCCATATCCACCTTGAGAGCCTCCCTGCTTGCCTCAGCTTCCCATATCCACCCTGTGAGCCTCCCTGCTGGCCTTAGCTTCCCATATCCACCCTGTGAGCCTCCCTGCTGGCCTCAGCTTCCCATATCCACCCTGTGAGCCTCCCTGCTGGCCTCAGCTTCCCATATCCACCCTGTGAGCCTCCCTGCTGGCCTTAGCTTCCCATATCCACCCTGTGAGCCTCCCTGCTGGCCTTAGCTTCCCATACCCACCCTGTGAGCCTCCCTGCTGGCCTTAGCTTCCCATATCCACCCTGTGAGCCTCCCTGCTGGCCTTAGCTTCCCATATCCACCCTGTGAGCCTCCCTGCTGGCCTTAGCTTCCTATATCCACCCTGTGAGCCTCCCTGCTGGCCTTAGCTTCCCATACCCACCCTGTGAGCCTCCCTGCTGGCCTTAGCTTCCTATATCCACCCTGTGAGCCTCCCTGCTGGCCTTAGCTTCCCATACCCACCCTGTGAGCCTCCCTGCTGGCCTTAGCTTCCCATATCCACCCTGTGAGCCTCCCTGCTGGCCTCAACTTCCCATATCCACCCTGTGAGCCTCCCTGCTGGCCTTAGCTTCCCATATCCACCCTGTGAGCCTCCCTGCTGGCCTCAACTTCCCATATCCACCCTGTGAGCCTCCCTGCTGGCCTTAGCTTCCCATATCCACCCTGTGAGCCTCCCTGCTGGCCTCAACTTCCCATATCCACCCTGTGAGCCTCCCTGCTGGCCTCAGCTTCCCATATCCACCCTGTGAGCCTCCCTGCTGGCCTTAGCTTCCCATATCCACCCTGTGAGCCTCCCTGCTGGCCTTAGCTTCCCATATCCACCCTGTGAGCCTCCCTGCTGGCCTTAGCTCCTCATACCCACCCTGTGAGCCTCCCTAGAAAGGAAACAGGGGAATCAGAGAAAAATGAATATTTTATTGACACTTTGTTATGGTGGGCGCATTATCAGAGTTTGTAAAAATCTTCTGAGACCCATTAAATATTTATTTGTGGAGGATGCAAAATACTATTTCCTACTGGAACCCTCAGGCAGTAGCCAAGTCCCACTTTAATATGACCTTGAAAAACTCTCCTGGTAAAAAAGCTTTAGTGCTGAGGAACCCGCGGGGGGGGGGGGGGGGGGGGGCACATGGAGTCACACTTTATAAAAAGCATGGCAGCTCCAACCTCTGCTCTCACTTCTACTAAACGGTTTAGCCTGATATTAATAGCAGGAGAGCACCCCCCCACCCCACACTCCTATGGTTTGATTCCAACAGAAACAGACTGTTGCTGAGTCCCAATACCCCCCCCACCTCTATAATGCAATCACTTGAAGCAGTGTAACGTTGTATCAATTTAATTTGCCATTTACTATCATCACCAGCCCCATTCCCGGCAGAACTATAATACCCTGCAGGCTTCCGTGTCCTCGGCCAACCCTGAGATATCACACTTGAAATAATTAAGAAGAACACTGATTTGTTAATGGGCAACTTAAAAGCAGTGGTTTATGGCCCTCAGGTATTGTGTGCAATGGGGTGCCCATGTACCCCAAATATACTACTGTGTCCAACCCAACCCCCCCTCTGTCTTTGACAAAAGCTTCCCGGGGCCAAGGATATTTAAAGACAAGACTGATTGCCAGTAACAGTTACCCCAACATTTCTATATATCTTGTTATGGGCTAAGGGGGCTAAGGGGGCCCAGCCTGAAGGCCAGTTAGGGGGGATTTGGGGTGAGTGCTTATTTGTGCCCTGGGTACCCCTGGAACTATAGCAGGGTGACTGTTACCCCAATGTTTCTATATATCTGTAACCTTGTTATGGGCTAAGGGGGCCCAGCCTGAAGGCCAGTTAGGGGGGGATTTGGGGTGAGTGCTTATTTGTGCCCTGGGTACCCCTGGAACTATAGCAGGGTGACTGTTACCCCAATGTTTCTATATATCTGTAACCTTGTTATGGGCTAAGGGGGCCCAGCCTGAAGGCCAGTTAGGGGGGGATTTGGGGTGAGTGCTTATTTGTGCCCTGGGTACCCCTGGAACTATAGCGGGGTGACTGTTACCCCAATGTTTCTATATATCTGTAACCTTGTTATGGGCTAAGGGGGCCCAGCCTGAAGGCCAGTTAGGGGGGGATTTGGGGTGAGTGCTTATTTGTGCCCTGGGTACCCCTGGAACTATAGCAGGGTGACTGTTACCCCAATGTTTCTATATATCTGTAACCTTGTTATGGGCTAAGGGGGCCCAGCCTGAAGGCCAGTTAGGGGGGGATTTGGGGTGAGTGCTAATTTGTGCCCTGGGTACCCCTGGAACTATAGCAGGGTGACTGTTACCCCAATGTTTCTATATATCTGTAACCTTGTTGTGTGTGTATATAACGTTTTCACATTTACGCTCCCTCTCTCCAACCTGGAATTCATTACGAGACCTGGATTGTATCACTGACAACTAGAGAGCAGACTGATTTCAACTATAATTGTCGTTATGCATTAAGACGCACTGCTATGCTGTACCACTAAATATATTAACTGCGTAAAACTGTTTCTCAGTATCATGTTGGCTGGGTGAATGTACAACTGTGGGTTCACATATCTTACACTGTATCTCTCTCTCTCTGTAGCCAGCGTATATGGAGATAAGGATCCATTCCGCTACGGTAAGTATTAATTTGGAATAGCAATATGGTTATTTCTACAGAAAAGTAAAAATAATAATAATAATAAAGATATCATGGTTGGCTCCTTCAGAAATGATATGGGGACCTCTAGTGGGAAATCCAGATCTTGTTAAAGCCCAGTGGGGATTTCCTATTGCACTTCAGCCGTTAGGATGTTAGCCCTTGTACAGGAGAAACATTTGCACCATCGCATTAAAGGGATATAGCCATGATTTTTATGGGATACTTTTGATTTCTAAGTGACACTGTTACACAACAAATAATTCCCTCTGCCATTTAACCTTTTATTCTTGAACCAACAAATGTATTTGTAGCTGTAATATTGGTGTGTAGGCGCCATCTCAGTGCCTTGTGCCTGAGTCTGAGCTTTCAGCCAGCGCTACCCATTAGAACTGCTTTCAGCTAACCTATTGTTTCTCCTACTCCCATGTAACTGGAGGAGTCCCAAGCCAGACTTGGATTTCTTACTATTGAGTGCTATTCTGATACCTACTGGGAGCTGCTATCTTGCTCCCTTCCCATTGTTCTGCTGATCGGCTGCTGGGGGGGAGGGGGGGGCAACTAACCTGCTGACTGATGCTAGGGTTGCCACCTGGTAGGTATTTCACTGGCCCAGCAGGTAAAACGCCAGCCAAGGACAGAGCAAGTATCACAAATTTACTGACAATGTACTTCTAGTCCTTCTGCCCCCAGCTGCCTCTGATCTGCCCCCAGCTGCCCCATTATCTCCTCCTAGCTCCAATAGACTTACTAAATCCTGTCAAATTCAATCATTGAGGAGAAGGGGAGGAGTCTACTCCTTAATGTCATAAACCCTCCCCTTTGATGCAGCCCTGCCCATTTCTGTCACAGCCCACCCCCTTGCAGGACCACCCCCTGTCCAACCAGTATAGGCAGCCAAAAAGGCAACCCTAAGAGATGCAATGGAGGAAGTTGTGTTCTGGCTATTATGTTAGACATCTATTCACTCCAGCCTTTAGCTTTTTGGCTAACTAACTAAATAAAAAAAACATTTTTTTGTACAGCCTATTTACTTACCTGCTGTTGCTGTAAGCACAGGAAAGACTTGGCCCCGAGGTAACATCCCCTAAATAGTGTCTTAGTATCTGAAAAAAATGACACAGTTTCTCTTTTGATTAAGATTACGACACCGTGCGGATGACCGGCCTCATTCTCGCCATTGTCATGTTCAGTTTGGGGATCATCGTTGCTCTGAGTAAGTGTTCTCTTTCAGCATGTGTGCACCTTAGCCCCGCCCCTGAGGAACAGTATTGTCCCAACAGGTTGATTTCCTTTATATTAGCTTCTTACAACATGTGTCAACCTTCTACTGATCTTAATGCCACCTCTGAAGAGCAAAATGATGCCACAAGTTTGAGCCACTAACAGTGTTCTTATGTGCATCCATTTTGATCTAAGCCCCTTTTCTCTGTAATAATAAAACAGTACCTGTACTTGATCCCAACTAAGATATAATTACCCCTTATTGGGGGCAGAACAGTCCTATTGGGTTTATTTCATGGTTAAATGATTCCCTTTTCTCTGTAATAATAAAACAGTACCTGTACTTGATCCCAACTAAGATATAATTACCCCTTATTGGGGGCAGAACAGCCCTATTGGGTTTATTTAATGGTTAAATGATTCCCTTTTCTCTGTAATAATAAAGCAGTACCTGTACTTGATCCCAACTAGATATAATTACCCCTTATTGGGGCAGAACAGCCCTATTGGGTTTATTTAATGGTTAAATGATTCCCTTTTCTCTGTAATAATAAAACAGTACCTGTACTTGATCCCAACTAAGATATAATTACCCCTTATTGGGGGCAGAACAGTCCTATTGGGTTTATTTCATGGTTAAATGATTCCCTTTTCTCTGTAATAATAAAACAGTACCTGTACTTGATCCCAACTAAGATATAATTACCCCTTATTGGGGGCAGAACAGCCCTATTGGGGTTATTTCATGGTTAAATGATTCCCTTTTCTCTGTAATAATAAAACAGTACCTGTACTTGATCCCAACTAAGATATAATTACCCCTTATTGGGGGCAGAACAGCCCTATTGGGTTTATTTAATGGTTAAATGATTCCCTTTTCTCTGTAATAATAAAACAGTACCTGTACTTGATCCCAACTAAGATATAATTACCCCTTATTGGGGGCAGAACAGCCCTATTGGGGTTATTTCATGGTTAAATGATTCCCTTTTCTCTGTAATAATAAAACAGTACCTGTACTTGATCCCAACTAAGATATAATTACCCCTTATTGGGGGCAGAACAGCCCTATTGGGGTTATTTCATGGTTAAATGATTCCCTTTTCTCTGTAATAATAAAACAGTACCTGTACTTGATCCCAACTAAGATATAATTACCCCTTATTGGGGGCAGAACAGCCCTATTGGGGTTATTTCATGGTTAAATGATCCCCTTTTCTCTGTAATAATAAAACAGTACCTGTACTTGATCCCAACTAAGATATAATTACCCCTTATTGGGGGCAGAACAGCCCTATTGGGGTTATTTCATGGTTAAATGATTCCCTTTTCTCTGTAATAATAAAACAGTACCTGTACTTGATCCCAACTAAGATATAATTACCCCTTATTGGGGGCAGAACAGCCCTATTGGGTTTATTTAATGGTTAAATGATTCCCTTTTCTCTGTAATAATAAAACAGTACCTGTACTTGATCCCAACTAAGATATAATTACCCCTTATTGGGGGCAGAACAGCCCTATTGGGGTTATTTCATGGTTAAATGATCCCCTTTTCTCTGTAATAATAAAACAGTACCTGTACTTGATCCCAACTAAGATATAATTACCCCTTATTGGGGGCAGAACAGCCCTATTGGGGTTATTTCATGGTTAAATGATTCCCTTTTCTCTGTAATAATAAAACAGTACCTGTACTTGATCCCAACTAAGATATAATTACCCCTTATTGGGGGCAGAACAGCCCTATTGGGTTTATTTAATGGTTAAATGATTCCCTTTTCTCTGTAATAATAAAACAGTACCTGTACTTGATCCCAACTAAGATATAATTACCCCTTATTGGGGGCAGAACAGCCCTATTGGGTTTATTTAATGGTTAAATGATTCCCTTTTCTCTGTAATAATAAAACAGTACCTGTACTTGATCCCAACTAAGATATAATTACCCCTTATTGGGGGCAGAACAGCCCTATTGGGTTTATTTAATGGTTAAATGATTCCCTTTTCTCTGTAATAATAAAACAGTACCTGTACTTGATCCCAACTAAGATATAATTACCCCTTATTGGGGCAGAACAATCAGTAGCACTGACTTTCCTCTCTTTATTTCCCACTGCAGGTAACAAATTTAAATGCAAAAAGAGGAATCCAGAGTAAGTTTCTCTCTCCTGTTTGTGTCCTGATCATCCCTATTGTGTGCCCCAGGCTCCTATTGCTGTGTATATGGGTATTTGCCCCCCACACTCAGCTTGATACGGTGCCCGCTGAGCCAACTCAATGCCATTCCCAGGCTTTCACTGCTCAATGGTCTCTGGGCATTGACTCTGTATTACAGGGCTTCGCTAGCTTTGTTCCCCTAGTGAGCGCTCAGCCCTGCGTGATCTCCTTCCATCCACAGAGCTGGGGGTGAGCTTATTCTTAGTATATTCCCCTTTTATTCCGGCAACAAAATCACAGCGGTGTGAACTTTAAAGCTGCAGGAAAGGGCAAAAAAGATACTATTATTAACAGTTATAGATACCTGCCTGCTTGTTTGTGAAGAAGGAAAACAAACATTCATTTTAAAGTGATACTGAAACTTTTTGTTTATTTGAAGTCACTGAGGGGTTCTGTGCCCCCCATATAAAGGCACAAGGCTGCAGGCTGAGTTATACAGGGAACTCTGAGTATCACTCATGTATTATAAGGGATAATGTACCCCCTACTGTAAATGATAAGGATATTAGCAGTCACTGAGGGGTTCTGTGCCCCCCATATAAAGGCACAAGGCTGCAGGCTGAGTTATACAGGGAACTCTGAGTATCACTCATGTATTATAAGGGATAATGTACCCCCTACTGTAAATGATAAGGATATTAGCAGTCACTGAGGGGTTCTGTGCCCCCCATATAAAGGCACAAGGCTGCAGGCTGAGTTATACAGGGAACTCTGAGTATCACTCATGTATTATAAGGGATAATGTACCCCCTACTGTAAATGATAAGGATATTAGCAGTCACTGAGGGGTTCTGTGCCCATATAAAGGCACAAGGCTGCAGGCTGAGTTATACAGGGAACTCTGAGTATCACTCATGTATTATAAGGGATAATGTACCCCCTACTGTAAATGATAAGGATATTAGCAGTCACTGAGGGGTTCTGTGCCCCCCATATAAAGGCACAAGGCTGCAGGCTGAGTTATACAGGGAACTCTGAGTATCACTCATGTATTATAAGGGATAATGTACCCCCTACTGTAAATGATAAGGATATTAGCAGTCACTGAGGGGTTCTGTGCCCCCCATATAAAGGCACAAGGCTGCAGGCTGAGTTATACAGGGAACTCTGAGTATCACTCATGTATTATAAGGGATAATGTACCCCCTACTGTAAATGATAAGGATATTAGCAGTCACTGAGGGGTTCTGTGCCCCCCATATAAAGGCACAAGGCTGCAGGCTAGTTAGGAATTTAGGAATTTAAAATTAATGTAACTCCTACTTGTACATTTGTCTGTTTTTCTGACTAAAGTATTGTGTGTGCCCCTTACACTATATCTGTCTCTCCCACAGTGGAGCTCAGACTAACGGCCGGCTATCCCACAGTAAGTAACTGTGTAGTAGTGAAAGTAAGTAACTGCGTAGTAGTGACAGTAAGTAACTGTGTAGTAGTGACAGTAAGTAACTGTGTAGTAGTGACAGTAAGTAACTGTGTAGTAGTGACTATAAGTAACTGTGTAGTAGTGACAGTAAGTAACTGTGTAGTAGTGACAGTAAGTAACTGTGTTGTAGTGACAATACGTAATTGTGTAGCAGTGACAGTAAGTATCTGTGTAGTAGTGACAGTAAGTAACTGTGTAGCAGTGACAGTAAGTAACTGTGTAGTAGTGACAGTAAGTAACTGTGTAGTAGTGACAGTAAGTAACTGTGTAGTAGTGACAGTAAGTAACTGTGTAGTAGTGACAGTAAGTAACTATGTAGTAGTGACAGTAATTGTGTAATAGTGACAGTAAGTAACTGTGTCGTAGTGACAGTAAGTAACTGTAGTAGTGACAGTAAGTAACTGTGTAGTAGTGACAGTAAGTAACTGTGTAGTAGTGACAGTAAGTAACTGTGTAGTAGTGACAGTAAGTAACTGTGTCGTAGTGACAGTAAGTAACTGTAGTAGTGACAGTAAGTAACTGTGTAGTAGTGACAGTAAGTAACTGTGTAGTAGTGACAGTAAGTAACTGTGTAGTAGTGACAGTAAGTAACTGTGTAGTAGTGACAGTAAGTAATTGTGTAATAGTGACAGTAAGTAACTGTGTCGTAGTGACAGTAAGTAACTGTAGTAGTGACAGTAAGTAACTGTGTAGTAGTGCTACAGTATTTGTGTATGAATGATGAGTAAATGAGTTTAGAGGGGGACTCTGTGTCTCTGTAGCCCCTGACTGTTTCTCAATGTCTCTTTATCCCCAGCCCCAGCTGGAAGTGTATAGTTCCCTGGTTCCTTAACCTTATCACAAGCTGCTGGATCCTGTCTCTGGACCTCCATGAAGAACTGAGGGGAAGGGAAGGAAAGGAATCTGACCTCTTTTCACAATGTTGCAGATAGCGTGTTACATGCATGTACGACATTCCTGCGTGACCCCCCGTTTCCTACATGCACACAGAGCTTCCATCTCTGATCCCCCCCCCAAAAGACTGATTCAGAGAAGCACCACAACCCCCAATGTCCCTTTTTTCCAATACACAAGAGACGGAGATACACAGAAACAGAAAGCAGATAGAGAAGCAGAGAAAAACATAGACCACGCCAGGTCTCCAACACAAAACCCAACAACTTACTGGTAAATGTTTAGTAAGGATGTCCCTCTGTATCCCTTCAAAGAAATGTTCATCTTTTGTTGAACTCAAAGTCCCATCATCCCAACAGTTGGACATAGAAAGTCCTTTGATTGCCTTCACAGGTCTTTGGCAGGGGTCAGAACATGGTGGCATCCATAATTGTTCTATATCACTGGTCAGTAAATAATAGTATCTACCTGATAGAAAGGGTTCATCAGTGTCTAGTGGCCTCCAATGGTCCGTAGAAAGTCAGATAGATACTACTAGGTAGTCATTGGAACCTCTTTTCAGTGTCTGGAAGGCTGTATAAGTTATCGCAAAATTGTAGCTACTACTGGAAGACCACAGGAAAGTTTTAGAAGTGTCTATTGTTCTACAGAATTCTTTGGCAAAGGCCAAGAGGTGTAGGAACTGGAACTTCTTTTTCCATGTCTGGAAGGCTGTAGAAATTATAGCTACTACAGGTGGCTAAGGGTTTCATTGATGACTGGTTTCCTCCAAAGATCTAGATTAGTGGTTAGGAAGTGGTACCTACAATTTTTATCAATTCCGGTGGCTTCCAAAGGTCTCTGTCATTGGTCTTTATCAAAGGTCTCTGTCATTGATCTTCATCAAAGGTCTCTGTCATTGGTCTTTATCAAAGGTCTCTGTCATTGGTCTTTATCAAAGGTCTCTGTCATTGGTCTTTATCAAAGGTCTCTGTCATTGGTCTTTATCAAAGGTCTCTGTCATTGGTCTTTATCAAAGGTCTCTGTCATTGGTCTTTATCAAAGGTCTCTGTCACTGGTCTTTATCAAAGGTCTCCTCCAGTATCCTCTAAAGCTCGATAACAGAGGTTGGGAAGAGGTAGCCACCACTTGGTTTCCATATGAAGTTCTTTATCATTGTCCATTATCTTCTAAAAGTGCTCAGTAGGCCGAAAATGGTACTTCCTGCCATTGAGAAGAATGATCTGTAGTTAAGGTGACATTGCCCTTTATAAAGGGATATTGCATTCCATGACTATTACCTCTTGTGGGTACAGCCTCTAATCCACTCATCTAAGCAGTTGGTATGGGAACACATTTGGGACAATCATTACCCACAATTCAGTGGCTCATAATATAGGGGCCTATTCCTATCTCCTGGACTGGTCTCTAATTCTCTAATGAAGGCTTAAGCAGGCGCGGGGCGGATACTGGGAAGGTGGCCTCTTTTATTTTTCTGTATATATAGCATGTCGGAGAAATAGAAATATATAGAGAGAGAAATATATAAATATAAGGTTGTCGAAGACTGATCTCTAAAAGATATATGCAGATGCAACCAAGTCCCTACCTTGATGTTCTAATAAAATGACACAAATATCTTAGATATTTCTGATGTTTCTTTATATAAGCGGCCGCACATGTTTTACTACTTGATGGACACAGTTGGTAAGGATGATGGGTTCATGGCCAAGTGAGGCTAGAGATGGCATGTTCCATTCCAACACAGACCCACGTAGAAAGTCCTTCTATCTCACAAGCTTCCCTGAGAATTTCAATTTAGAAGAAATTTCAAGCAACGTGAAATGTGTGGCCAAGTGGGGAGAATTTGGATGCAAGCGAGGAATGGGTGTGCATCCGCACAATGTACAAACAAATCCCTGTGCCTACTGCTTGGCCAATGCCAGGGGCAAAGTATTGGGCCCCCTTGCCCTTCTGTGCCCTAAGCCTAGTGCTTCAGTCATAGAAAAGACTCAAGACTCAATTGTCACATCACAAGTAGATGCAAAAATACATAGGTGGTATGGCCCAGACTAAAGTAATCTCTATTTTAATTAATATAGGTACTACTGTCACCATTTTGCCCTCTTTTGCCATCATCTTGCCCTATTGTCTCCATCTTATTCTACTGTCTCCATCTTGCCTATTGTCTCCATCTTGTTCTATGGTCGCCATCTTGCCCTTTTGCCCCCGTCTTGTTCTACTGTCTCCATCTTGTCCTACTGTCTCCATCTTATTCTACGGTCTCCATCTTGCCCTATTGTCTCCATCTTGTTCTGTTGTCTCCATCTTGCCCTATTGTCTCCATCTTGTTCTTCTGTCAACATCTTGTCCCATTGTCTCTATCTTGTCCTACTGTCTCCATCTTGCCCTCCTGACTCCATCTTGCCCTACTGTCTCTATCTTGTCCTACTGTCTTCATCTTGTCCTACTGTCTCCATCTTATTCTACTGTCTCTATCTTGTCCTACTGTCTCCATCTTGCCTTACTGTCTCCATCTTGTCCTACTGTCTCCATCTTGCCCTACTGTGCCCATCTTATTCTAGTGTCTCCATCTTGCCCTATTGTCTCTATCTTGTCCTACTGTCTTCATCTTGTCCTACTGTCTCCATCTTATTCTACTTTCTCCATCTTGTCCTATTGTCTCCATCTTGTTCTATTGTCTCCATTTTATTCTACTGTCTCCATCTTGCCCTATTGTACCCATCTTGATCTATTGTCTATATCTTGTTCTATTGTCTCCATCTTGCCCTATTGTCCTCGTCTTATTCTACTGTCTCCATCTTGCCCTACTGTCTCCATCTTGTTCTACTGTCTCCATCTTGCCCTATTGTCCCAGTCTTGTACTACTGTCTTCATCTTGTCCTACTGTCTCCATCTTATTCCACTGTCTCTATCTTGTCCTACTGTCTCCATCTTGCCTTACTGTCTCCATCTTGTCCTACTGTCTCCATCTTGCCCAACTGTGCCCATCTTATTCTAGTGTCTCCATCTTGCCCTCCTGACTCCATCTTGCCCTATTGTCTCTATCTTGTCCTACTGTCTTCATCTTGTCCTACTGTCTCCATCTTATTCTACAGTCTCCATCTTGTCCTATTGTCTCCATCTTGCCCTACTGTCTCCATTTTATCCTACTGTCTCCATCTTGCCCTATTGTACCCATCTTGATCTATTGTCTATATCTTGTTCTATTGTCTCCATCTTGCCCTATTGTCCTTGTCTTGTTCTACTGTCTCCATCTTGTCCTATTGTCTCTATCTTGTCCTACTGTCTCCATCTTATTCTACTGTCTCCATCTTGCCCTACTGTCTCCATCTTGTTCTACTGTCTCCATCTTGCCCTATTGTCCCAGTCTTGTACTACTGTCTCCATCTTGCTCTATTGTCCCAGTCTTGTACTACTGTCTCCATCTTGTCCTATTGTCTCCATCTGGACCTATTGTCTCCATCTGGACCTATTGTCTCCATTTTCCCTACTGTCTCCATCTTGCCCTACTGTCTCCATCTTGCCCTACTGTCTCCATCTTGTCCTATTGTCTCCATCTTGTCTTACTACAGTATTTCCATCATGCCCTACTTTCTCTCTTAATGCCTTACTGTTGCTATCTTGCCCTTTTCTTACTGCCTTGCCCCACTGTTACAATCTTTGCTACTGCCTCCATCTTATTCTGTCACCATCTTGTCCTATTGTTTCTATTTCGCTTTACTTTTGTAAATGTGCCCTACTGTTGCCATCTTGTCCTACTGTCTCCATCTTGCCCTACTGTCTCCATCTTGCCATGCCATCTCCAGCTTGCCCATCTCAATCTTCTCATACTATCTGAGGGTCTCAGAGAAGTCATGCTCTTTTCCTAAATAACTTCTGATCACACACAATCTGCTGCTGGGAGCAATTAGACTGACTAGAGATTAGAGAGTTGCCTAATGGAGCCCCCTCTATGGTCACCTCCCCAGCCTATAATCTGTAGCCCTTTAGAGTTCAATAGAATCAAGCAGATTGGTATCTGACTTAATTTGACCCTTCTGTCTGCAAGTAATTGATTGGCTTACGTGCACCATTCTATACACAATTCCTGTGGGGTCAGTTTGGGGGCCCAATGGCATTTAGCAAGCCGCTGAAGAGATGGTGGGTGACCAGAGGGGACGGCTAGCTCCATGCCCAACATACCTGCCCAGATCTTTTCTTATAAATGGAGCAGATGAAATATTGATTGCACTGGACTCTCTGCATTATTCATAAGCATTGCCTGCGAGTGATTGGCAGTCAGTCCTAAAGCCCCCCTTGGGCTAAACTGCTCCCTGCGCCTCCTGGGATGGAAGGCCGAGGCTTACAGTGACCCTTGCCTAAAGGGAAAGCTAACCCAAACATGAAAACATTCATTTATGCACAGAATAAAGCTAAACACTTGTCTTGTTCCAGTTATTTGCTTCTCTGTTTGCCCTTTCTCCAACTTTGCTCCCTAGCAACTAGTAACTAGGGGATGTATAGACTTTTAGTATGATTTAGAGAGTAATAGTCTGAGACAATTTGCAATTGGTCTTCATTTTTTATTATTTGTAGTTTTGAACAATGACACCATTACTGGAGCTCCCATTGTGATGGGTGGGTGTGTCCAAAAACACAGTAGGATATGGGTAGCCAATCATAGCTCTGCCCTTGTACAGGGAGGGATAGACTGCAGTTCCCTATTCTGCCTAGTTGCTGATTGGCTGGCATCCTACAGTGATTCCTGGGAAAGCAGCCAGCAGGAAGTGGAAGGGATGGGTGGGGCTAGTAGGGTGTTCAGTAAAGCAGTAGCTAAAGGAACTTTTAAAGGCACTTTCCTTCTATTTGTGGGAGAATAAAGAAATGGCGCTTGTGTTTCAGAGTAAGTTCCCTATAAGTATTTCATACTGAGCTCTGCCGGAACCCAAGCACCAAGCAGAGGGCTCTACGGAGTCACTTACACAATCACTTACACAATCTCTTGGCCCCATTGCCCTGTAATAGGGGGGGTGGTCGCTTTATGTACCAATGTGCCTGGGGGGGAATAGGGGGAGATGTGGGAAAGTGACAGTTATTTCAGGCAATGCAGGAGGGCCCCTAAGTACCAGGAAATACCAACTCTGGGCCACTTGGCCTTTATAATATGTGTCGGCTGAATCTCCCCCCCCCCCCAGTGCCGGCTGTGCCAGAGGGGGTGCAGAACAGCCCAGAGGTGGGACTCCTATTGGCACAGACATACCAGCAATTTATTATGATTTATTATTTATTTATCTAAATCCCCCTGCATCTCCTGAGAGACTGATCCCCATTTCCTGCCTTCATTTCAGTCCATGCCGATAGGGTGGCCATCTTCTTTGTGATGTAATAAGGAAGTTATGTCACAAGAGGCAGGGAAATAAGCTGACTGGGAGGGGAAAATGGCTGGCTGGGCAGGGAAATGAGTGGCTGGGCAGGGAAATGGGCGGGCTGGGCAGGGAAATGGGGTGGACTGGGAAATGGGCGGGCTGGGCAGGGAAATGGGGTGGACTGGGAAATGGGGTGGACTGGGAAATGGGTGGGCTGGGCAGGGAAATGGGGTGGACTGGGAAATGGGCGGGCTGGGCAGGGAAATGGGGTGGACTGGGAAATGGGTGGGCTGGGCAGGGAAATGGGCGGGCTGGGCAGGGAAATGGGGCAGGCTGGGCAGGGAAATGTGTACCCGGCTGGGTATCAATCCTATGTGCCAAGGAAGGATAATTAAAAAGTCAGATAAATTGTAAATAATATCAGAGACATTTCTCTCTCACCTGCCATGAAGCAAAACCGAATGTGTGCAGGATTAACCCTGTACTTGCCAAATTAACCTACAGGCCCTGTTTTATTGAGTGCTGGCCAACTGGACAAGGAGCCCTGCGGGATCAACCCTGCGATGGCCAAATTAACAAGGATTTGTGTAGCTCTCGCATAGTCAGGCTTCTGCCCCGTGTAGCTGCGCCCAGGCCGAACCTGCCGTTGTCAGTTGTAAATGGAATACAAGGCTTTGTAAATCTTATACTAAATACAATCTTTTATGGGGAAAACGTGCCAGGGCGGCTAGTAGGGAACGACTTTGGATTCCAATAGAGCAAATCTAACCCCAAAGTGATGTTAAAAGCTGGGCTTTGTGATGTATGTATGTATGTATGTATGTATGTATGTATGTATATCTGTATTTATAAAGTGCTACTTATGTACGCAGCGCTGTACAGTAGAATACATTAATACAAACAGGGGGTTATTAAGATAATAATAGATAAATACACAGAATAACAATAAATACAGATAAATACAAGATACAGTTGCAATAAGTTAAGAGTTAAAGACACAAGAGGATGGAGGTCCCTGCCCCGTAGAGCTTACAATCTATATGGGAGGGTAACTTACAGACACAAACAGGCAAATATAAGTGCTGTAGGTCACAGTGGGTGACACTACATGTATCTAGAAGAGTGAATAATGATTCCCATACTGGGCCCCCATACCCCCATACCAAGCCCCCACAAGTGCCCAAAGACTGGTGCTGCAGAGGTTAATGCTAGAGTTTGTATAGACAGGAGCCCGTCTGGCTCTCAGTATCCAGCAGTTACACTGTGGCCGTGATATATAACAATCCTCTTAATAATTCATCACTAAATATATATATATTTAGTATCAGTCTGGAACCTGTGGGCAAAAATCAATGTAATGTTCCCGTGCCATAGGCAGCCGTCTGTACCAGGCAGATTACTCAGCAGAATTTCACATACAATTTGACTTAATTGATAAATACACAGTATAACAATAAATACAGATAAATACAAGATACAGTTGCAATAAGATAAGAGTCAAAGACACAAGAGGATGGAGGTCCCTGCCCCGTAGAGCTTACAATCTAGATAGATTGCTGGGTATTAGTGAAAAATTTTGCGAAACAGCGAAAATGTCGAGCGGCAAAAAATTTTTATTTATTTTTTTTAATTTTGTTGCCCACGGCTATTATTTTGTTGCCCGCGGATATTATTTTGTTGCCCGCGGATATTATTTTGTTGCCCGCGGATATTATTTTGTCTCACGGCTATTCATTTGTCACCCGCGTCTATTATTTCGTTGTGCGGCTATTATTTTGTTGCCCGTGGCTATTATTTCGTTGTGCGGCTATTATTTTGTCGCCCGCGGCTATTATTACGTTGTGCGGCTATTCTTTTGCAGCTCACGGCTATTATTACGTTGTGCGGCTATTCTTTTGCTGCCCGCGTCTATTATTACGTTGTGCGGCTATTCTTTTGCAGCCCGCGGCTATTATTACGTTGTGCGGCTATTCTTTTGCAGCCCGCGTCTATTATTACGTTGTGCGGCTATTCTTTTGCAGCCCGCGGCTATTATTACGTTGTGCGGCTATTCTTTTGCAGCCCGCGGCTATTATTACGCTGTGCAGCTATTCTTTTGTCGCCCGCGGCTATTATTACATTGTGCGGCTATTCTTTTGCAGCCCGCGGCTATTATTTCGTTGTGCGGCTATTCTTTTGATGCCCGCGACTATTCTTTGTTGATGCCGGCGACAATTTTTTGACGTGCAGCAAATTTTTCCACGGCGGATTTTTTCATCCATTTCGCGAAACAATCCGCCATTGGCGAAATGCGGAAATTCGCCGCGAATCCATGCCTGGCGAAACATTTTGCCCATCACTACTGGGTATATTCCGTGTCCATCACGTCGAACCCTTTGTTCATGGAATCCATGTTCCAGAGGAGGGTGAAACCCCCATGTAAAGCCCTCTCTAATTTATCTTAATATGGGAATAAAGTCCCCCTGACTGGGTCTATTGAGTAAAGGCAAAAAGAGCCTTTACAGCCCCACCTGCTGGTAGGACATGGCTCAGCAACAGGTGTTTGAGCTCCATAGTGCTGATGGGATGTTTCTTACACGCCCCAGTAAATCAGACCCAATACAGGCTAATGGTGGGGCACCCGTGCCCTAGTTACTGGGCTGAGAGCAGTGGGTACCAGCTCCCTCCCGTCTCTCAGGGTTCGGTTAGTCACACAGAGGATGTGGTCTCTGTAGGAAATGACACACTCTCTTACTTCCTCTCATGCTGAATTCACCTTCTCGTGCTCCGTCTCAGATCTAACAGCTCCCTGCCCTCAGCGTTGCCCCTCTAACCCCCCTCTGTATGCTGGGGCCCCTCACAGGGTGATACAAACCCCTACTGCTCAAGTGTGTGCTCTTCTGCCCAGGATAACCCTGCCCTCACTCAGGTAAGCAACCTGCTTGTGCTTATAGTATCCCCCCACTTGCTGCTCATTCTGGGGTCCCCCCATACCTACTGGGGGTACTGGTACCACAATCAAATCCAGTCTCATTGCCTAACCCAGAACCTATTCTGTATATAGGTATCAGAACTTGTGACTAGGAGCTGCCATACTGCTTTTCATTTCCCATACAGATCATTTTGGACATACTGGAGAAGATATGGGGCTCGTTTATCAACAGTTTGACTGGTTGCCATGGGTTACTGCCCACAGGCAAGATTGCTCAGTGTTGATAAATGACCCCCCCCCCTGAGATTCTGTAGCCCTTGTGTAGCTGTAGGATTATCAATAACCGCAGGAATATTGCACAACGGAGATATTATATTCATTACGCTGATTATCACATTGGCTGTACGGGTCTTTTTTCAGTCTCAACTACTATTATACTTAGTATAAAGACCAGCATAACTTGGATGTAAAGTGAAGGGTTTTTAATGGCTTTAGCACAGGTTACGACCCATGCAGGGTCAGACTGCCCCCAGTGCAGAGCCCACTGTGCCCCCCAATGGGCCCCAGCCACAGGCTTCACAACCCCCCAACACCCATCCGACCCCCTTGCCAAATGCACGTAAATGAAACTTACCTTCAGCACGTCGGGGGAGGGAGACCGACGGCTTGGGACACGCCCTGCGTGGATTGGGTGTGGGCCCCCGGGGCCAGTCGGACCTAGAATTGCCCAGATTTGCCCGTACAACCTCATTCAACCCCTCTCTGTATATATTCTCTGTACTGTTACTTCTAACCCCTGAAACAATGCAGCAGAAGCCATTAACTACCCTGGGGGGACAACTGACTTCTGCTACATTGTTTCTAGAGTCAGAACTAGAGGACAATAAAAAGGAATGAAGAAACACTGCTTTAAATGTAATTAAATAGCAATGAGATGTACAAATATAATTGTGAAACCATAGACAATATGCCATGAATGTATGTGGGGAAGTTGCTTAGAATGATATTTTCCTTTATTGTGCAACGTAGAATGCACTCAGTGCCAGTTATCAGAACCCTCGCCCGCCTTGTCCTGTGCCCCTTCACAGGCAGAACCAACCCCAGTCCAGTTTAGTCCAGGCTGGACCCCATCTATATGGCACCTACCATGTCCATTGTGAGAATGGGGCAGCTCTTTCCCATGGGATATACCAAGTGCCTCATGCGTAGGGGCTACAGGTCCCTTCTTGCCCCATATTGGCCCGACAGCCTCCACCAACCCAGCGCCACCCCAGCTCTGGCCTCCTCCCCTGCTGCATGTCTGCATGTTTGTGGCTGGTTCCAGTCATTACCGCTAACAAGTCAGCAGCAGGACCGGTGCAGAACAATAGGAACCATAGGAAGGTGCTGTGACTGTCTTTTATACTCCTTCTGGCCCACGGCTAATCAGTCGGACCTGGTTGGCCTGTGTATGGCTGCTTTAACTCTATAAATGCTGCAGCTTTGGGCATCTGTACCCAAGGCCCCCACAGGCCTTTAGCAGGGAAGATCTGTGCCCCCAAAGATGCCCCAGTAGCCCCCCATCTTCTTATTCCCAGCACATACTCTGTGCTGCTGTCACTTACCTGAGCTTAGGGACCCACCCACAATATATAGAATATGAATATGATATAAAAGTCCTAGGACAAAGATAATTAGTAATTCAGATTCAAAACACAACCCTAGTCAGCAAGCCCCGCCCCCTTGCTTGGCCTTGGGAAAGAGAGCAGCCCAGGAGAAGGAAATACAGACAATCAGACAAAGTTGGTGCAGATTCACATTAATAGTATCAAAGAAATAGAACAGTTGAGGAATTGGGCATTTCTGTCTGTTTCCTGCATTATTTTCTGTATTTTTGTGCTTCTCTCCATAGAACATGTGGTCTCTGCTGCTGCTGCTCTGTGTCTCCCAGCTACTGGTCCAAGGTAGGATGTACAGTAGGTGCTGGGGGGGCAATGCTATCCAAGAACCAATCAGAACTGGAATTTTCCCAGGGCTGCACCAACCAAAGCTCTAGGAATTCACACGTTGCAAGTAGCACAGCCTCAGACTATTCTAAGGGCTACATTAACACTCAGCCAATCAAATGTTTCAGACCTAATGGGGCAAGATAAACCTGTTTTTTTTCACTTAATAGAGCTTCTCCAGCAGAATCCTGCATCTAGCCATATTCTTCATTTCCCAGGGTGCCACAGCCATGTGACCTGTGCTCTGATAAACTTCAGGCACACTTTACTGCTGCGCTGCAAGTTGGAGTGATATCCCCCCCCCTCACCCCCAGCAGCCGATCAGCAGAACAATGGGAAGGGAGCAAGATAGCAGCTCCCAGTAGGTATCAGAATAGCACTCAATAGTAAGAAATCCAAGTCCGGCTTGGGACTCCTCCAGTTACATGGGAGTAGGAGAAACAATAGGTTAGCTGAAAGCAGTTCTAATGTGTAGCGCTGGCTCCTTCTGAAAGCTCAGACTCAGGCACACTTTACTGCTGTGCTGCAAGTTGGAGTGATATCCCCCCCCCCTCTCACCCCCAGCAGCCGATCAGCAGAACAATGGGAAGGGGGCAAGATAGCAGCTCCCAGTAGGTATCAGAATAGCACTCAATAGTAAGAAATCCAAGTCCGGCTTGGGACTCCTCCAGTTACATGGGAGTAGGAGAAACAATAGGTTAGCTGAAAGCAGTTCTAATGTGTAGCGCTGGCTCCTTCTGAAAGCTCAGACTCAGGCACACTTTACTGCTGCGCTGCAAGATGGAGTGATATTCCCCCCCCCTCCCTCCCCCAGCAGCCGATCAGCAGAACAATGGGAAGGGAGCAAGATAGCAGCTCCCAGTAGGTATCAGAATAGCACTCAATAGTAAGAAATCCAAGTCCGGCTTGGGACTCCTCCAGTTACATGGGAGTAGGAGAAACAATAGGTTAGCTGAAAGCAGTTCCAATGTGTAGCGCTGGCTCCTTCTGAAAGCTCAGACTCAGGCACACTTTACTGCAGCGCTGCAAGTTGGAGTGATATCCCCCCCCCCCCTCACCCCCAGCAGCCGATCAGCAGAACAATGGGAAGGGAGCAAGATAGCAGCTCCCAGTAGGTATCAGAATAGCACTCAATAGTAAGAAATCCAAGTCCGGCTTGGGACTCCTCCAGTTACATGGGAGTAGGAGAAACAATAGGTTAGCTGAAAGCAGTTCTAATGTGTAGCGCTGGCTGAAAGCTCAGACTCAGGCACACTTTACTGCTGCGCTGCAAGTTGGAGTGATATCCCCCCCCCTCACCCCCAGCAGCCGCTCAGCAGAACAATGGGAAGGGAGCAAGATAGCAGCTCCCAGTAGGTATCAGAATAGCACTCAATAGTAAGAAATCCAAGTCCGGCTTGGGACTCCTCCAGTTACATGGGAGTAGGAGAAACAATAGGTTAGCTGAAAGCAGTACTAATGGGTAGCGCTGGCTGAAAGCTCAGACTCAGGCACACTTTACTGCTGCGCTGCAAGTTGGAGTGATATCCCCCCCCCCCTCACCCCCAGCAGCCGATCAGCAGAACAATGGGAAGGGAGCAAGATAGCAGCTCCCAGTAGGTATCAGAATAGCACTCAATAGTAAGAAATCCAAGTCCGGCTTGGGACTCCTCCAGTTACATGGGAGTAGGAGAAACAATAGGTTAGCTGAAAGCAGTTCTAATGAGTAGTGCTGGCTGAAAGCTCAGACTCAGGCACAATGCACTGAGATGGCGCCTACACACCAATATTACAGCTACAAATACATTTGTTGGTTCAAGAATAAAAGGTTAAATGGCAGAGGGAATTATTTGCTGTGTAACAGTGTCATTTAGAGATAAAAAGTACCTACCGAATATCTATTAATATATCTAATATATATAATTATCCTCTATATGAACCCAAGTACGTAAAATATCCAACCTTCATGTATTAATAAAGGACTTTTCTCTCCCGCAGGTCCACTCCAGACCCAATGTGCAACAGAACCCACAAGTCCTCCCTTATGGAGAGAAGGTAAATCCGGGTAGTAGGTAGATATCATTGTGCGCTGATTGAAGGCAAATAGCTGATATACAATATTTACTGTATAAACAAGCAAAGTGGAAAGACAGCAGCTCCCAGTATGTGACTTCACAACACTAGGGTTATAGTTCAGCAACACCCCGAGGGCCGCACTTTGCTGGAGATTCCGCTAATGGAATGTCATTTTTTTAGAGACTTCTGCAACCTCAGTATCGATAACTGGAACTAATGGATCAGAGCCAGAGACGCCCGTAGAGGCTATACCTGCACGAGGTGAGTTCTGGGAGATTTAAAGGGGAACTTACAGTCCTGAACTACCCCCAATAGGGCTGTAAACTGACACAGCGCCCTCCCCAGGTGGGGAAATAATACTGACAATGCTGAATTAGCAACATAAACACAATCTGACAGGGCCGCCATCAGAAACTTTGGGGCACCCCCAAGTTATTTATAGGGAGGCCCCTATGAACAGCTGATGTTACTCTGTAATAAACAGGTCATATAAAGAGTTCTATTGATTAATGTGCTAATAAGTCATTCAGTTTATTGGGGGTCAGTGGAATTTGCCCTAAGTTTAACCCCTTCCCACCTACCTGCCCCTGCTCTGCGTTGGATATTGAAGTTACGTATGTTTAGGGGCCCAATGATATTGCTGCGGGGCCCCATAACTAGTCAGTAGTAGATCATAAAAATAGCTAAAATAATTACCCCATATTTAATAAAAGGCACCAAGTTTGCCCAGGAGCAGTAACCCATAGCAACCAATCAGCAGGTAGCATTTACTGGTCACCTGTTTAAAAGCAAACATCTCATTGGTTGCTATGGGTTACTGCTCCTGGGCAAACTTAGTGCCCTTTATTACATAACACCATTAATGTGCTAATAAGTCATTATTTTGATTGCGGGGGCAATTAAATTTATATGTAACGTTCATTGAAAGTAAGTTTTTGCACAAGTTACGTAATTGTGTAAGCGTCGGGGCCCAATGATGTTGCTGTGGGGCCCAATAACCAATCATTTCCCTGCTGGAAAGCTCCGCATTGGCTTTTTCTTCATACGCAAGTTACTTACGTCTCTAGGCAGTTACGTCATTTTCTAGGCAGTTTTTTTCGGAAATTACGTAAATTGCTTACGTTCTCGGCGTAACTTTATACGTAACTTACACAATTTGCGCCATGACCGGGACCCCTTACGGAAGAAGGTTTCATGGGGTCCGGCACCGGGTAGAAAAGCAGAATATAATGGACTTTTACACACTAAAATAAACCCCAAAAACTAAAAACAATTGAAGAAGGGGGGTAACAATGGGATTAGCCAATGGGAAATAGGGCCCCTAAGTGTCTGAGGTTCCTTTGGCTGTTACTGAGAAGTTGAAAGTTGCAGTTCAGTTACACATGGAATAATGCAGGCAGCTCTGATGGATCTAATGCCAATGTTATTGTTTCCAGAGGAGAATATAAACTCATCCCTTGGACCAGAGAATGTAACGACGGTAACGGCACCACAGGATACGGCAGCAGGAGGTAAGTATCCGGCTATGGGAATATATATATATGATTTTATTGGCCAATACTATGACATCTATATAGTAATGGGTAGAAGTAATAAAATAATTGTTAGTTAATTATCCACAAGCAAACGGCAGCCTTCTTTTTAATTTGGGGTTGATGGAAATTGCCCTTTCTGCTTAACTTCTCAATGGTCCAAACATTTGTCGCTTCGCTATTTAGAACCAGAGGGTAGGAAGTCATTATCCTGAGGGGAGGAAAAGGGACCTTAAAGGAACAGTTCAGTGTAAAAATGAAACTGGGTAAATAGGCAGACTGTGCAAAAATGTTTCTAATATAGTTAGTTAGGCAAAAATGTAATCTATAAAGGCTGGCGTGGGCATATGTCTAACATAATAGCCAGAACACTACTTCCTCCTTTACAGCCCCCCCTCAGGTCACTGAAGTTGGAGGAAGTTGGCTTATGGCTATTATGTTAGGCATCCATTCACTCCTTTATAGATTACATTCTCCATCTTGAGTAACTGTCACCATTGTGGCCTGCTTTCTCTATTTTGCCCTACTGTCCCCATCTTGCTCTGTTGTCCTTATCTTGCCATACTGCCCCCATCTTTCTCCATGGTCTCTATCTTGCCATACTGCCCCCATCTTTCTCCATGGTCTCTATCTTGCCATACTGCCCCCTTCTTTCTCTATGGTCTCTATCTTGCCATACTGCCCCATCTTTCTCTATGGTCTCTATCTTGCCCTACTGCCCCCATCTTTCTCTATGGTCTCTATCTTGCCCTACTGCCCCCATCTTTCTCTATGGTCTCTATCTTGCCATACTGCCCCCATCTTTCTCCATGGTCTCTATCTTGCCCTACTGCCCCCATCTTTCTCTATGGTCTCTATCTTGCCCTACTGCCCCCACCTTTCTCTATGGTCTCTATCTTGCCCTACTGCCCCCATCTTTCTCTATGGTCTCTATCTTGCCATACTGTCCCCATCTTTCTCTATGGTCTCTATCTTGCCCTACTGCCCCCATCTTTCTCTGTGGTCTCTATCTTGCCCTACTGCCCCCATCTTTCTCTATGGTCTCTATCTTGCCCTACTATCCCCATCTTTCTCTGTGGTCTCAATCATGTCCCACTGTCCCCATATTTCTCTATGGTCCCCATCTTGCCCTACTGTCCCCATCTTTCTCTGTAGCCTCTATCTTGCTCTACTGGCACTGTCTTTTCCTGTAGTCACCATTGCCTTCAACTGTTGCCATCTTGCTATATCTTATTACTAATTGTACTCTCTTAAACACAGTTCCATCTGGAGAGTTTACATTCTAACTGGGCCAATGATTATTTGTTGTTCTGGATACCACTGGAACTCTAGCAGGGTCACCACATTTATATAACTCCAGTTGGAGATACAATGAAAATCCCTTTATATTACATATAAGGTTGCTGTTATGAGATATTGCAAGGAAGCCTTTGCACAGTTGACAGATATTGTGGGGTACTACTAAGAAGCAACCCTATCTATATATTAGCCCTGTATAATATATAGCAATGCTATATGGGATGTTCTCACTCATATATATAATATAGTCTTGTATTCTAGGTGTTACAAGCAAAGAGTCAATACCTGGCGTAACTGAACATACTAATGAAGGTGGGTCACACTCTGGTTGAGTGTGTTGACTAATTTTGTGATGTTGGTAGCAAGGGTGCATTATAGTATAAATCCAATCTATACCCCAGTTTCACACGGATGTTCTGACATTGTTGTTCTAGGTGTCACAACACAAAAGCCAAGAACAATGAGTACTAAACCGACCACTAAAGGTAAGTCAGCCAGCTATATTATATCTAGGAGGAGTCTTTCCAGAAGCAGATGTAACCTTATATATCTTGAAAACAGTGAACAGTGCGATCTAGATCTACAGCCAATCAGAGACTGGACTTTGTTTAATTTTTGTACTGGGAAATACATCTCCTCTTTAGGTGGAACTACCTCAACCTCCAGCGTTTTACATACACAACTTTATTGTCATGTGACTTCTTTTTGGTTCAGTTATGTCTCTATGGTGCATAGAGAGGGAACATTTTAGGGGCTGGTCCTGTAGAAGGCCGCCACAGTCCATAAAACTCAATTTTAACAAATTAAAAAAAAGTAGGAAATTGTCTCAAAAAGGAATATTGACCTCGAAATAAAACTCTAGGGTTCACTTTTGTCTGCAAAGAATACACTTGAGCATCTGAGGACAAAATGGAAATAAGCTAATGTTGTATTTTTCAGATCTGAACGGACAAAAAGGCCATGATGAGAGGCTATTTTATTACGGTAGGTGGGATGAGAGGCTATTTTATTACGGTAGGTGGGATGGGAGGCTATTTTATTATGGTAGGTGGGATGAGAGGCTATTTTATTACTGTAGGTGGGATGGGAGGCTATTTTATTACGGTAGGTGGGATCGGAGGCTATTTTATTACGGTAGGTGGGATGGGAGGCTATTTTATTACGGTAGGTGGGATGAGAGGCTATTTTATTACGGTAGGTGGGATGAGAGGCTATTTTATTATGGTAGGTGGGATGAGAGGTTATTTTATTACGGTAGGTGGGATGGGAGGCTATTTTATTACGGTAGGTGGGATGAGAGGCTATTTTATTATGGTAGGTGGGATGGGAGGCTATTTTATTACGGTAGGTGGGATGG
Organism: Xenopus tropicalis; assembly: GCF_000004195.4. Taxonomy (NCBI): domain Eukaryota; kingdom Metazoa; phylum Chordata; class Amphibia; order Anura; family Pipidae; genus Xenopus; species Xenopus tropicalis. Next base: position 126,543,397 of record NC_030683.2, on the reverse strand, counting down.
GAGGCTATTTTATTACGGTAGGTGGGATGAGAGGTTATTTTATTACGGTAGGTGGGATGAGAGGCTATTTTATTACGGTAGGTGGGATGGGAGGCTATTTTATTACGGTAGGTGGGATGGGAGGCTATTTTATTACGGTAGGTGGGATGGGAGGCTATTTTATTACGGTAGGTGGGATGGGAGGCTATTTTATTACGGTAGGGTGGGTTTTCGAGGTGGGGAGGCTATTTTATTACGGTAGGTGGGATGGGAGGCTATTTTATTACGGTAGGTGGGATGAGAGGTTATTTTATTACGGTAGGTGGATGAGAGGCTATTTTATTACGGTAGGGTAGGTGGGATGAGAGGTTATTTTATTACGGTAGGTGGGATGAGAGGTTATTTTATTACGGTAGGTGGGATGAGAGGCTTTTATTACGGTAGGTGGGATGAGAGGTTTTATTACGGTAGGTGGGATGACAGGCTATTTTATTACGGTAGGTGGGATGAGAGGTTATTTTATTACGGTAGGTGGGATGAGAGGCTATTTTATTACGGTAGGTGGGATGAGAGGTTATTTTATTACGGTAGGTGGGATGAGAGGTTATTTTATTACGGTAGGTGGGATGAGAGGCTATTTTATTACGGTAGGTGGGATGAGAGGTTATTTTATTACGGTAGGTGGGATGAGAGGCTATTTTATTATGGTAGGTGGGATGAGAGGTTATTTTATTACGGTAGGTGGGATGAGAGGCTATTTTATTACGGTAGGTGGGATGAGAGGTTATTTTATTAGGGTAGGTGGGATGGGAGGCTATTTTATTAGGGTAGGTGGGATGGGAGGCTATTTTATTACGGTAGGTGGGATGAGAGGTTATTTTATTAGGGTAGGTGGGATGGGAGGCTATTTTATTATGGTAGGTGGGATGAGAGGTTATTTTATTAGGGTAGGTGGGATGGGAGGCTATTTTATTAGGGTAGGTGGGATGGGAGGCTATTTTATTAGGGTAGGTGGGATGGGAGGCTATTTTATTAGGGTAGGTGGGATGGGAGGCTATTTTATTAGGGTAGGTGGGCATAGACACACACAGTCCCTACTACACACAGACACTTGCCTATTACTGCTGCTAAACACAACACCAGATTTTTTCTGGGCTACTGTTTGAAAGGAGGCACCTGATTGGCTGCTATTGGTTACTTCAAATTGAAGTAACTTAACCTTTAAATAGAGCTGTGAGTCTATAAAGTCATAATGTATTTTGGGGGCTTTCTGGATAACGGATACCATACTTTATATATTCATAGGGTACATCTTTGCCTTTTATCAACTGAACATATCAGGACCTCAGAATTTCCCACTGCCCTAGTGGGGGGGCCACACAGGGGGGACTTGTCCATATTTTTTACCTGTTCTTTCCACTCATGTACCTGTATCTCTGAGGCAGAATATGTAACAAAATGGCAGCCATTGCCCAGGACATGTAACAAAATGGCAGCCATTGACCAGGACATGTAACAAAATGGCAGCCATTGCCCAGGACATGTAACAAAATGGCAGCCATTGCCAGGACATGTAACAAAATGACAGCCATTGCCCAGGACATGTAACAAAATGGCAGCCATTGCCCAGGACATGTAACAAAATGGCAGCCATTGCCCAGGACATGTAACAAAATGGCAGCCATGCCAAGTGCATGTAACAAAATGGCAGCCATTGCCCAGGACATGTAACAAAATGGCAGCCATTGCCCAGGACATGTAACAAAATGGCAGCCATTGCCCAGGACATGTAACAAAATGGCAGCCATGCCAAGTGCATGTAACAAAATGGCAGCCATTGTCAGGTCATGTAACAAAATGGCAGCCATTGCCCAGGACATGTAACAAAATGGCAGCCATTGCCAGGTCATGTAACAAAATGGCAGCCATTGCCCAGGACATGTAACAAAATGGCAGCCATTGCCAGGTCATGTAACAAAATGGCAGCCATGCCCAGGACATGTAACAAAATGGCAGCCATTGCCCAGGACATGTAACAAAATGGCAGACATGCCAAGTGCATGTAACAAAATGGCAGCCATTGCCCAGGACATGTTGTTGTCATCATACTCAGCCCATGAAACCAGCAGGGATCTATTTCATTCCCATCATCCCTTGCTTTAAAATGTTAAAAAAAAAAGATTTTAGCAAAGAGTGTAGTAGAGACATTACATAGTTACATAGTTACATAGGGTTGAAAAAAGACCAGATTCCATCAAGTTCAACCCATCCAAGTAAACCCAGCACCTACATACCCACACCTACCAATCTATACACTCACATACATATACTATATATACAACCACTAGTACTAACTGTAGGTATTAGTATCACAATAGCCTTGGATATTCTGATTGTTCAGATATTGCTAATAATGACTAACTGCAATACTGCTGTGTGTTACAGATGTAGATACCCTCAGGCTGTGGGGGCTGGTGTGCGCGCTCATCCTCTTCCTGCTTGGGATCCTGATACTAATGAGTGAGTATCCCCCCCCCCCCGGTCTCAGGGGCCAAACACTGTGCAAAAGGCCCGATCATTTGGGCCTAACACTTTGCTCCATTAGTAACGAGGCCTGGGATTAGTAGGGAGCAAAACTAGTTCACAAATTTGTCCATTTGGTTTAAATTGTTTATTGAACGAGGAGATGAGAATGAGTTTGTTCCCAGCAGAGACGAGGAGATGGAAGTAACAGGAAGTGACATCATATTCAGTCGTCCATGATCTGCTACTTCCTGTTCCCAGACACGGCAGCCATTATGAGTTTGGAAACACCGTGTTCTGGGCTGCTTGTCAAAATAATGACATCCGAAGCCCACCCATATCTAGACTCTAAGGGGCCGATTCATCAAAACACGAGTTCGAATCCCAAATGGGAAAAATTTGGATTGGATACGATAATCCGCAAATATAATACGATAATATCGTATTGGCGATCTGAAAGTCACAAAATTTTCGCGCCCAACGATTGTAAACAGCGGGAAAACCTTTCCGATTTTTTTGCGTACGGAAAAGTTGCGCAAGTGTCGAAAAAATTGGCGAAAATACGCTCGGAGCGTTTGTGTCTTAATAAATCTGCCCCTAAGAGTGTGATATAATAAAAAGTGCAAAGTCTGTTCCAGGCCTAGTTGCCCTCTGCAACCAATTAGCACACAGAGATGACTGTGAGCTGTTTAAAAGCAAACATATGATTGGTTGCTTGGCTTTCACCAAGTGCCATTGCGCCCACTCAGTCTGCTCCAGTGAATTGTGTGTACAATTGCATGTATGGATGCAAGGTAGGGTTGCCATCTTTCCCCCCTGCTGAAAGCCAGACGGGGGTGGGTGGTGACATCATGGGGTGGGACAGTGATGTCACGGGGGCAAAACTGTGACATCACGGTGGTGGAAAAGTCCTGCCCAGACAGCCCTTCCTGTCCAAGTCAGAACCGGACGGGTGGCAACCTTAATGCAAGGGAATTACTGACCACTCCTAGATGCCCTGTGCCCCTCTACCTGCAAACCGGATGCCAGTTGGTGCCCATATTGGTGGATAAAGCACAAGCTGCAAACTACTACTCCAAAAATTGCACCGGTAGTGTCATAGAATTTGCTGGGCCCTTATCAAAATAGGTTTTTGAAGCCCCCCCGCATTGTGTAACCACAGGACCCGTGACCCAGTATTACTGTACAAGGAAACTAAAGCTTGATTGGCTGATGCTAAATAAAGACCAAGGTAAAATTCAGATTTTTTTATTTTCCAGTTCACAGAAAATAACCCAAATCTGTATTTTGTAGGTGATAAATGTTCCCGATGTTCCTGCAGAAGGAGGCAAAGACGGTAAGTGTCGCCTATACGGGAGACCTGGGGAGCAAAGCTGGGTGCTGCCCCCTACAGTCCAGGCAATGTATTAGGTTATTCCTGCCATAAATGGAGATGTCATTAGAGGCATGGGGGGGGGTACAGTATGTATGTACAGTATGCACTGTAGTTCAGTATGTCACACTGGGCCCCATATGTTATACTTGAACTTATGTGTCACGTGGGTCGGTCATGTAACAACCATACAGTAGGGGATTAGGGGGCCTGGAGCGCAGGGTTTGTTATATAGTCCCACCTCATACCTGCCCATGCCTCCATGTCTCCTCTCCCCACACTCTTTGCCAAAAGTTAGTTGGGGGTCCCGGCTGAGACACATTTTGCCACTGACATGGCAGAGGTGCAGACCTCCAGTACCTCCCTAATTCTCATCATCAGGGTCGGACTGTGCCGCCAAGACACCGGGAAACAACCCGGTGGGCCCCCGGTGGCCCAGACCCAACCCTTTCCGGGAGCTCCCACTGCCGACAGTGTTCCTCCCCTGACATGTTAAATTTACGCGCACTCAGGGGAGGATGTTGGGCGGGGGCCCCTGCAGGGGGTTAGGGAGGCTCAGCAGGGGGCCCCTGCAGGGGGTTAGGGGGTGCAGCAGGGGCCCCTAGGGGGTGGGGGGGACACAGCCGTCAGAGGGCCCTGTACCCTCCAGTCCAACTCTGCTCATCACGGTGCTTCTGTGGAGGAAGATTAGCTCAACCAATCATGACCTCTGAATCCCTGAAGTTACACCTCTGAGGAGACATAATAATTTTAGTGACCCCCCCCCCAGGAGCTTTATGAGGTTTGGAGGCATTCACGGCCCCCTTGTTGCAGCCAAGATGGTGCAGACCCTTTTCTGAGCAGCTGCTGGGAGTTGTAGCGCCGCTGAATAAAGGCCACGCCTATTACCCAGAAACCCTCTTCTTCGCTCCATGGAGACTGACTTTGTTTTTTGCTTTGCAGGAAATACAACGTAACATTCGCGTGATAGGATGGTGGATACGGTTATTAGAGAGACCTGTCTCATTCCAAACAGGACTTGAAAGCACAGTTTATTTTTCCAAAAAATGTATCTGTACAATAAAACTCTTTATCACATTTACACTGGTTTCCAATTTGCTTGTGTGTGTGTGTGTGTGTTTTTTTGCATAGAATTGAGTTCTGGTTTTAGTATATAGGGGGTGATTTATCAACAGTCAGGTTTAATTATTCTTCTCGATTCGTGTTTTTTATTGCTTAGGGTTCAAAAACTCAAATGCCTGGTATTTATTAAGTGCAAAAACCCCCAAAAACTCGAATGTAAAAATTCACCACGTAAAAGCTTGAGAGTTCCTATAGAAGTCAATGGGAGTCGTCACAGGCAAATTCAAGCCGTATTCTCAAATTCAAATTTTTCAAGTTTGAAATTTGAAAGTTTTTTATTCAAACGAGTTTTCCTTATTAATAAATAAGCGACCATTTTATATGTGAGTTTATTTGATTTGGAAAAACAAACTCGAATTCACATATATAATAATAATTCTATTTTGTTTTTTACATAAGGGCTGTAATCTTCTCCTCAAGAACTCAAGAGACCTAACTTTACTCAGGGCCTCCAGCACATCCACCCCCTGCATTTGGAGGAGTCCATAGAGGAATAAGCATGGCTTCCCTTCTCTTTTATAGACTAAAGAACCAGAAACTGCCTATTATACACTTAGGCCCATGGGAATGCCTCCCTCCCACTGGGAGTAGTTTATGGGGCTTCCTCTAATGTGGAGTCCATAGAGGAATAAACATGGTGTAGCCCACTTTTATGCATGTGGCGCTAACAGGAGCCCTGTGCCCCCGCTTACTATGGGGGGCAGGTACAATATTACTGGTGTGCCTCCACCCAGGGTAGGGACAGGTTGAACTGTAACACCCCTCCCTGGGAAACTCTGTACAGTCCTCCTTGTGTATGGACTCCCTGCAACTCCTGGGACCTTGCCCTCCTTGGGGTGGGTGCTTACCAGGCAGTTGAGGTTCCAATCCTTGAGGACACTGGAAGTGCTGATTAACCAGATGAACTTGTTTATTGTATTCACACACAGTCTCCAGTAGTATGACATGCAGGTTCGGGTACTCTCTCCCTTAGGAGACCCTCTCGCTTAGGCCTATTCCCGCCAAGAGATCCTTTCTTAGAGTTCTCCCTGGTACTCACGCCAGAAGACCCTCTCTTAGGGCTCTCCCCAGTTCTCCCACCAAGAGACACTCCCTCAGGACTCTCCCCGGGACTCACGCCATGGCAATCCCCTTTCTGTGGTCCCTAGCTACCACCTGAGCTGGCCACTTAGTGTACCTGAACTCCGGCCAGTAATGCCGGGAGGTCATAATCTCATTTATCTCCTGTTGGGGCTTCAGACTGCCTTTTCTAGATACTCTGTCTATTCTCTAACTCCTAGAGTGACTATAACATATCTCACTGATCTCTATAACTGGAGCCTGTAGCTAGCCTCTTACAGAGGGGGGGGGGGGGGGGGGGGTCCCAGGACAAAAGACCTTACACATGGTGTGTGCCATCCTATTTTATACTGCAGCATCCCACCTAGTGGCTGTTTGATAGAACTACAGGAAACTCCCTTTTCAAATACAAACAGCTAGGACCACCCTTAGGTGTCCATATCCCACAAGGCCACCCTCTGGTGCCTGTCTAAAGGGGAACCCAGGCAAAGGGGCCCAAATCTTGGGATCCCTACAATGGCTTCCCTTCTCTTTTATAGAATATGGCACAAGGAACTGCCTATTACACGCCTAGGCCCATGGGAATGGCTCCCTCCCACTGGGAGTAGTTTATCTCTTTGGGACTTCATCTAAGGTAGGGTAAGTTAACTCTTTCCATCCCATACATATATTTCATATAAAGAAGAACATTAATATGATTGTTTGTGTGCTCCGTATGAGTTGGGACATGGTCCGACTGAATGCAGCAGAAGTTCTAAGGGATCATCCTTGAGGCACTTTTGGTTCTATAACCATGTGGCCCCTACATGCATTGACCCTGTATATCATGGGGCCCATCTCATGTATTATCTCAAATGACCACAAATCATTCATTTAGACACAGAATGCAACACAATGTCTCAGGGACTGTTCCATAATATATAGCCACACAATGCCCAAACATGTGGCACCATTGGCCAGAGGAAGGTGGAGACATCGGCCATTGATGTGGACGGAAAAAACCTGCTTATGTGCAAGTTGGGAATTGTACACGTTGCCCTTACACTCCCCGGCTTTACCCAGCTATGGGCTATATTGCCTATAATTAATACATTCATTTATAGTAATAAGAAGTCTCTTGAAGCTCAGAATAACTTTATTATTTAGATAATAACAAGGTCTAGCAAATATTTTGACGGTGGGAAAAATGCCACCCCTGCCTGGTTTATTTTCTCATCCTGTCAAAAACTGCGCAAAACACTGATAATGGGTTTGGATAAATAAAGGGCAAGTCATGAACACAGCAGTTTCCATTCAGCATCATGAGTGCGCTGTGGGTCTTGGCGCTGTGCGTGGCTGCAGGTAGGGTTATAGGTGGCCTCCATATTAATGGCCTTTTTATAACTATGATCACTTCAACTCTACTGGCAAATTGGGCAGTTACCCATAGCAACCAATCAAACGTTGGCTTCTATGTATCTACCTGCAGTAGACTAGCTATTTACTGTGACTTTTCTGTTTCCCCTAGCTTATAGGCATAACTGTGTTGCTACTTACCCACCTGATGTTTCTAACTTTTAGATTGTAAGCTCTTTTGGGCAGGGCGCTCTTTACCTCTTGTATCAGTTATTGTTCTGTAAATAATCAGTAAATTTAATGTATATGCCCACTTATTATACAGCACTGCAGAATGGGTTGGTGCTTTATGTGTTATTATTAATGATAATAATAATAATAAGGCAGATACCCATAGCAACTAAACATTCTACCTGCAGGGGACTAGACATTTACTGTTACTTTTCTGTTTCCAGTAGCCTATGGGCAAGAATGTGGCGTTCCTACTTACCCACCCGTTGAATCCCGAGTGGTCAATGGACAGGAGGCTGTTCCACACAGTTGGCCCTGGCAGGTCAGTTATCTGTACAATTTCTATTAAATGAATGTGGGGAGGAGAGCAGTAACAGGGATAGCAAGCCCCATGACTTCTAGAGGGGCCCACGGGGGTCCTTGAGAAAAAGTAATTTGTCTAAAGGTGTGGGGGTCCCTGAGTGGTTTGTGCTGTGAAACCCACAATGTCTGATTATTTTGATAAATGTGTGTGTTTTAAAACTCTGTCTAATATCCATACAATGCTCATAGTTCCTCTGTCTGACACACCTGATGTCAATGTGCACCAAAGGCAAGTCATTACTCAGCAATCTAGTGTGGTGGTTCCCTGAAGGCCACGTAGGGTGAGATCTGGGAAGAATGTTTCCTAGAGTCTATGAAGATTCTCAATCATCCAGGTCATGATATACAGTATCTAGTAGAATGAAGTCTAAAGCAATTGGGCTTTCTGAGTTTTCTTGAAAATGTTTTACCCCTCATCCGAGTGGCTTCTTCAGTTACTTTAGACTTAACTCTACTAGATACTGTCTCCCATCATAAAGGCCAGGTAGGGTGGGATCTGAGAAGAATGTCTCCTAGAGTCTATGAAGATTCTCATTCATCCAGGCCATGATATACAGTATCTAGCAAAATTAAGTCTAAAGCAATTGGGCTTTCTGAGTTTTCTTGAAAACTCAGCTTTTTCAGTTTAACAGGCTGAACTGAAGAAGCCACTCAGATGAGGGATGAAAGGTTTTCAAGAAAACTCAAAAAGTCCAGTTATTTTAGACTTAACTCTACTAGATACTGTCTCCCAGATACACTTGGAAGTCCTTCCTAAAGGTCAGGTAGGTTGAGATTTGGGAAGAATGGCTCCTAGAGACTATGATGATTCTCATTCATCCAGGCCATGATATACAGTATCTAGTAGAATTAAGTCTAAAGCAATTGGGCTTTCTGAGTTTTCTTGAAAACGTTTCACCCCTCATCTGAGTGGCTTCTTCAGTTTAACAGGATGAACTGAAGAAGCCACTCAGATGAGGGGTGAAAGGGTTTCAAGAAACCTCAAAAAGTCCAGTTAATTTAGACTTAATTCTACTAGATACTGTATATCATGGCCTGGATGAATGAGAATCTTCATAGACTCTAGGAGCCATTCTTCCCAAATCTCAACCTACCTGGCCTTTAGGAAGGACTTCCAAGTGTAACTGGGAGACAGTATCTAGTAGAGTTAAGTCTAAAGTAACTGAAGAACTGAAGAAGATGAGTGGTGAATATTTTTCAAGAAAACTCAGAAAGCCCAATTGCTTTAGACTTCATTCAGCTAGATACTGTATATCATGATTGGATGAATGAGAAACATCATAGACTCTAGGAGACATTCCTCCCAGATCTCACCCTATGTAGCCTTTAGGAAGGACTTTCAAGTATAACTGGGAGACAGTATCTAGTAGAGTTAAGTCTAAAGTAACGGGACTTTTTGAGTTTTCTTGAAAACCTTTCACCCCTCATCCGAGGGATAATGTCTCCCAGATACTCTTGGAAGTCCTTACTTTGGTTAGTGCTGTGCTCATACATATTCTTGGCACCATGGATCAGCAGCTGATCCTGAACCCTGTTATGTGGACCTCAAAGGAGGCTGAACTGAAAAAGTCCACTGATATAAATACAGGTTCCAGGAAATCCTCTTTGTTCTTTGGCAAAGGTTCTCTAGAGTTGAGACTATGCACAATGCCTTTAATATAATATAGGAATTGAAGGAACATTCTGCTTGCTTTGTCCCTGTAGGTTTCTGTGCAGTATATCAGTTATGGCTATTGGTATCACACGTGTGGGGGGAGCCTCATTGGACGCAGATGGGTTCTAACTGCCGCTCACTGTATCAGGTATGTCATTATTGTACCTCTTTTATTCTTGGGGGAAGGGCTGGATGGGAATTCAGCATGAATAGAATGAAATGCAGTAGTACAGTGTGCCTGAGTCTGAGCTTTCAGCCAGTGCTACACATAAGAACTGCTTTCAGCTAACCTATTGTTTCTCCTACTCCCACGTAACTGGATGAGTCCCAAGCCGGACTTGGATTTCTTACTATTCAGTGCTATTCTAATACCTACTGGGAGCTACTATCTTGCTCCCTTCCCATTGTTCTGCTGATCGGCTGCTGGGGGAGGGGATATCACTCCAACTTGCAGCACAGCAGTAAAGTGTGCCTGAGTCTGAGCTTTCAGAAGGAGCCAGCGCTACACATTAGAACTGCTTTCAGCTAACCTATTGTTTCTCCTACTCCCATGTACCTGGAGGAGTCCCAAGCCGGACTTGGATTTCTTACTATTGAGTGCTATTCTGATACCTACTGGGAGCTGCTATCTTGCTCCCTTCCCATTGTTCTGCTGATCGGCTGCTGGGGGTGAGGGAGGGGGGGATATCACTCCAACTTGCAGCGCAGCAGTAAAGTGTGCCTGAGTCTGAGCTTTCAGAAGGAGCCAGCGCTACACATTAGAACTGCTTTCAGCTAACCTATTGTTTCTCCTACTCCCATGTAACTGGAGGAGTCCCAAGCCGGACTTGGATTTCTTACTATTGAGTGCTATTCTGATATCTACTGGGAGCTGCTATCTTGCTCCCTTCCCATTGTTCTGCTGATCGGCTGCTGGGGGTGAGGGGGGGGGGATATCACTCCAACTTGCAGCGCAGCAGTAAAGTGTGCCTGAGTCTGAGCTTTCAGCCAGCGCTACACATTAGAACTGCTTTCAGCTAACCTATTGTTTCTCCTACTCCCATGTAACTGGAGGAGTCCCAAGCCGGACTTGGATTTCTTACTATTGAGTGCTATTCTGATACCTACTGGGAGCTGCTATCTTGCTCCCTTCCCATTGTTCTGCTGATCGGCTGCTGGGGGGGAGGGGGGGGGGATATCACTCCAACTTGCAGCGCAGCAGTAAAGTGTGACTGACGTTTATCAGAGCACAGGTCACATGGCTGTGGCACCCTGGGAAATGAAGAATATGGCTAGCCCCATGGGAAAAACAGATTACAATGCAGGATTCTGCTGGAGAAGCGCTATTAACTGATGTGTTTACCATGACAGTATTCCTTTAATTCAGCCTAAGACCCTCTTGTCTATAATTGTTTCACTCACTTTAGCCTGTTATGCACACTGACTGCCTATCAGGTCTAGACTGGGATACAAAATAGGCTCTGGCATTCCCAATACACAGAGGCCCAACCCTACCCCCCCCCAGCCCAATAAATAGTGACTGTCTGTGGCACCTTACAGCCCCCCTGGCATTCCCAGTACCCAGAGGCACAAACAGCCCCCCCCAGCCCAATAAATAGTGACTGTCTATGGCACCTTACAGCCCCCCTGGCATTCCCAGTACCCAGAGGCACAAACAGCCCCCCCCCAGCCCAATAAATAGTGACTGTCTGTGGCACCTTACAGCCCCCCTGGCATTCCCAGTACCCAGAGGCACAAACAGCCCCCCCCCAGCCCAATAAATAGTGACTGTCTGTGGCACCTTACAGCCCCCCTGGCATTCCCAGTACCCAGAGGCACAAACAGCCCCCCCCCAGCCCAATAAATAGTGACTGTCTGTGGCACCTTACAGCCCCCCTGGTATTGGCCAGAACCCACAGATTGCCAGTCTGGGCACATGAACGTTTACTTACACCATTGTATGCCATGTGATAATATGATCTACTACTGGATCTATTTCTTTCTAAGATAACTGTAAAAAACAAACAATTCTTTCCTTCTTTCCTTTCAGCTCAGATAAAACTTACAGAGTGCAACTCGGGAAACACAACCTTCAACAGATTGATGCCGGGCAGCAAACAATCAGCGTGATTGGACTTTATAACCATCCAGGCTGGGACCCAAACAACTTGGCCAATGGGTAATGTCCTTCTAGCTAAGGGGTTCCCTGTGCTTTGTGTGTATTCAATAAACCAGGCAGTTAAAGGGTGGGTGTGATGCTGCCAATCAAGTGTGAGAGTTAAGGTGCCCATACACCAGCGGTTCTCAACCTGGGGGTCGAATGACCCTTTCACAGGGGTCGCGACAGTCCCGGTTTTTACAGTGCGTCCCGCTGTCCCGGATTGTTCAATGAATGTCCCGCATTACGGAAATGCAGAACATTCATTAAACTATCCAGGCCAGCGGGATGCACTGGCTGCAGCCGACCGCTCACAGTCTCTTCTTGCGGCTCCTGCTTCTTATTCGGCTCCTCGTACGGCGGCGACAGTTCCTTTTATAAGGTTGCGCCCGTGCGTACGTGTGACGTCACACCCACAGGCGCAACCTTATAAAAGGTCCTGTCGCCGCCGTACGAGGAGCCGAATAAGAAGCAGGAGCCGCAAGAAGTCTGTGGGGGAATTTTGTATTGGAGGTACTCTCTATGGGGGCAATTGGGGGGCTCTGTGTATGGGGGGGTACTGTGTATGGGGGGACACTGTATGGGGGGACACTGTAAGGAGGGCTACTGTGTATGGGGGGGCTCTGTGTATGGGGGGGCTCTGTGTATGGGGGGGCTCTGTGTATGGGGGGACACTGTATGGGGGGGCTCTGTGTATGGGGGGACACTGTAAGGAGGGCTACTGTGTATGGGGGGGCTACTGTGTATGGGGGGCTCCTGTGTATGGGGGGGCTCGGTGTATGGGGGGCTGTGTATGGGGGGGTACTGTGTATGGGGGGCACTGTGTAAGGAGGGCTACTGTGTATGGGGGAATTGTGTATGGAGGGTACTTTCTATGGGGGCTACTGTCTGTGGGGCAATTGAGGGCATGGTCTATGGGGTCAATTGGGGGCACTGTCTATGGGGGGGTACTGTTTATGGGGGCAAATGAGGCACTGTGTATGGGGGGCACTGTATGGGGGGCACTGTATGGGGGTGCTGTCTATTGGGCCATCGTGGGTACTATTTTAACTATTTTAAAAATGGGGTGTGGCAATTGGGGCGTGGCCACAAAGTGGGCGTGGTCAAAAAATTTGCCGCGCTGCGCGCCAGGTCTTTTTGTGGGTGTCGCCACAACATGAGGAATTGTATTAAAGGGTTGCGGCATTAGGAAGGTTGAGAACCACTGCCATACACTATAAGATCGGCTCGCTTGGCGATGTCGCCAAGCGAGCGGATCTTCACCCGATATCCCCACCTACGGGTGGGCGATATCGAGTAGCAAGGGACTTAAAAAAAAAATAATCCGATCATTTGGCCCTGGGGCAGTCGGTTCGGGGACCGCATCAACGAGCCGATGCGGTCCCCAATCCGACCGGATTTTCTAACCTGGTCGATCGAGATCTGGCCAATTTCAGGCCAGATATCGGTCGGCCAGGCCGCTCGTTTCTGCCCCTACACGGGCCGATAAGCTGCCGAATCGGTCCAAGGGACCCATATCAGCAGCTATAATCGGCCCATGTATGGGGACCTTTAGGGATCATTTACTGTTCATCACAGCACTTAAAGGGAAACTATACCCCCAAACAATGTAGGTCTCTATAACAATATATTGCATAAACAGCTCATATGTAAAACCCTGCTTCATCTAAATAACCCATTTTCATATAAATATACTTATTTAGCAGTATGTGCCATTGGGTAATCCTAAATAGGAAACTGCCATTTTAAGTACTAAGGGCCGCCCCCTGGGATCATAGGAGTCACAGTGCACACAAACAAGCCAAGGCACACATACATGCTAGGCCTCATCAGCCAATGAATGGGCAAAGTTCTGCCTTTTGCTCCCACACTACTTCCTGTTACAGTTAGAGCTGCATCACTTCCTGTCAGCTGATCTCTGAGGGAGCACACAGCCCATCACTAAATGGCGGCTCAAGGGAAAGGATGTAAAAGGGCAATATTTACTGATATATATATTCCAGTTTGGGGAGATTCTTTAATAGGTCAAGTATTGGTTAAGTATTCATTCTGGGGGTATAGTTTCCCTTTAAGGACTATGCACTTATCTACTGCGACTGGGGCAATAGCCATAGGGCACGTTATTGCTGTTATTTACTAAGCATTCCCTAAAGGGGCATCCAAAGTGACACCCACTTACCACCCTCAGTCTTTTCCCTCATGAATACAATGGTGCTGAACTCAAGCAGTGCTGTATTCATGGGTAAGGCACATGTATTTGTAATAGTGCCATTATTTGTATTTATGTCTAATATTATCATTTTTCCCCATTTCCAGATACGATATCTCGCTCCTCGAACTGCAGGTAAAGGTGGATTACAGTGACACCATCAAGCCTGGCTGTTTGCCCCCCGCTGGGTACATCCTTCCCAACCAATTGGGCTGCTATGTAACAGGCTGGGGGTATTTGCAGAGTAAGTCATACCCTTAATGCCCCTCACTTGCCCCTGTCATGTAGCCATGCCAATAAAAGGTTACAGCCTAGGTTCATTCTGCAGCTTTTTACTCTTTAACCTTTAAAAGGGAAACTATACCCCCAGAATGAATACGTAACCAACAGACAGTTTATATTATATTAAGTGGCCCATTAAAGAATCTCCCCAAACTGGAATATATATATCAGTAAATATTGCCCTTTTACATCCTTTCCCTTGAGCCGCCATTTAGTGATGGGCTGTGTGCTCCCTCAGAGATCAGCTGACAGGAAGTGATGCAGCTCTAACTGTAACAGGAAGTATTGTGGGAGTAACAGGCAGAACTCTGCCCATTCATTGGCTGATGGGGCCTAGCATGTATGTGTGCCTTGGCTTGTTTGTGTGCACTGTGACTCCTATGATCCCAGGGGGCGGCCCTTAGTACATAAAATGGCAGTTTCCTATTTAGGATTACCCAATGGCACATACTGCTAAATAAGTATATTTATATGAAAATGGGTTATTTAGATGCAGCAGGGCTTTACATATGAGCTGTTTATGCAATATATTGTTATAGAGACCTACATTGTTTGGGGGGATAGTTTCCCTTTAATTAATGTTACATTGCCTGGAAAAGTGGAATATTCCTAATAGTACTGCTGTCCTGTCTGCAGTTTAATTACTTGAGTGCAAAACTACTTAATTTCTTGGGAAAAAAAGGATAATTTTATTTATGAAATCATCCAAATGGGCTGCAAAGGGCCTACCATTGCCATGTTCTGCCAGA
Organism: Xenopus tropicalis; assembly: GCF_000004195.4. Lineage (NCBI taxonomy): Eukaryota > Metazoa > Chordata > Amphibia > Anura > Pipidae > Xenopus > Xenopus tropicalis. The sequence goes on along the minus strand of NC_030683.2, from coordinate 126,528,382 downwards.
AATTGGTGAACTTGTTCCAACTTAGCACTTTCGTTACTTGACGCAGACTTAATTAATGAATTAATTCATTAATAATATTATTGATTCCCTCTGTTGCTAACCAGAACTACGATTGGCCAATAGAAAGGAAACTACCTGCTGCCAGGATCAATAGAATGGACAGGAGCTACAGGATAGGAATCTAGTTTAACTGTCATTACAGCTGTAATGGGAAAGGCAGACAAACACGATCATAGCCTGTACAGTGAGAGTACCTGTACTTGATCCCAAGATATAATTACCCCTTATTGGGGCAGAACAGCCCTATTGGGTTTATTTAATGGTTAAATGATTCCCTTTTCTCTGTAATAATAAAACAGTACCTGTACTTGATCCCAACTAAGATATAATTACCCCTTATTGGGGGCAGAACAGCCCTATTGGGTTTATTTAATGGTTAAATGATTCCCTTTTCTCTGTAATAATAAAACAGTACCTGTACTTGATCCCAACTAAGATATAATTACCCCTTATTGGGGGCAGAACAGCCCTATTGGGTTTATTTAATGGTTAAATGATTCCCTTTTCTCTGTAATAATAAAACAGTACCTGTACTTGATCCCAACTAAGATATAATTACCCCTTATTGGGGGCAGAACAGCCCTATTGGGTTTATTTAATGGTTAAATGATTCCCTTTTCTCTGTAATAATAAAACAGTACCTGTACTTGATCCCAACTAAGATATAATTACCCCTTATTGGGGGCAGAACAGCCCTATTGGGTTTATTTAATGGTTAAATGATTCCCTTTTCTCTGTAATAATAAAACAGTACCTGTACTTGATCCCAACTAAGATATAATTACCCCTTATTGGGGCAGAACAGCCCTATTGGGTTTATTTAATGGTTAAATGATTCCCTTTTCTCTGTAATAATAAAACAGTAGCTGTACTTGATCCCAACTAAGATATAATTACCCCTTATTGGGGCAGAACAGCCCTATTGGGTTTATTTAATGGTTAAATGATTCCCTTTTCTCTGTAATAATAAAACAGTAGCTGTACTTGATCCCAACTAAGATATAATTACCCCTTATTGGGGCAGAACAGTCCTATTGGGTTTATTTAATGTTGCAGACTTGAAGTATGGAGATCCACATTATGGAAAGATCCCTTATCCAGAAAACTCCAGGTCCAGAGCATCCTGGATTACAGGTCCCATACCTGTACAAGCTACAGTTTTATTATTACAGAGAAAAAGATATAATTTTGTAAAACGTGAATTATTTGTATTTAGTGAGGAGCGAATCTGTTGCGCGACTTTTTTGTCTCCCATGCCCATTTCTGACGCAACAAATTTTGATGCACAACAAATTTTTCCGTTGCAAATTTTCATGGAAGTTTTGCAAAAAAAAATTGAGAAGGCCTTTTGATAAATCATAGCTTTCCCCATACTAAAGTAAAGAACTAAAGTTGCTTTTTTTATCTTAAAACTTTCTCCTGTGATTGGACATTTGGATCTATGATGCTAAATATCTGATTATTATTCCAGCGTCCGGCCCACCGTCAGAGAAATTGCAACAGGGGCTCTTACAGGTGGTGGATTACCCGACCTGTTCCCAGCCGGACTGGTGGTGGGGAACCGTAAAGCCCAATATGATCTGCGCTGGGGGTACCGGCGTCACCGCGAGCTGCTACGTAAGTAACAACCGAGCAATTCTGGAAAGGAGCACAAATTCAGTAGCAGGAGATACGCTAGGGCTGGGCATGGAGAAGGAAACACTTTGGTTCCACCCCTAGCTGTAAAGATATGGCCAATCCACCTGTGTTGGTTTGTTTGTTTGTTTGTTTACTATAAAAGCCTATAGTTGTTTCCCTCTTGGTTTGCAAATAAATATTGCTTTCTGTACACTACAAATATTAGAATATAGTTAAACGTCAGATTAGGAAAGAATATTGGCCTGCTACCAAGCATGTGCAAGCCCTAAAGATGGCGGCCCCTTCTGGACAACTTTGAAAGCATAAATCATTATTTTAATTAGAATGTTTCAGAATGTTTATATTTATGTTCAGTATACAAAATACAGCATTTCTAATGATTTTCAGTTTTTGACTTCAGTTCTCTTAAAGGGAGCAGAGCTCACAGTCTGGGTCCCCCTGTCCCCCAGGCCCCCTCACAACTGCAAGGTTTGCTTCCTATATATGCCAGTGATTATGCTGTGTAAAACAAAAATGGTTGAAAAAACGGTGTAAAAAATAAATAGCAAATTTATCAAGGTGTGTTTTATTTTACACCATCCGAGCACCAGATATGACGTTATTTCCGGTGGAAGTCACTCGAAGAAAAACCAGCAAAGATTGGTGATGTGAACATTAATAATATTTCTGCCCCCATGTGTGTAAAATTAGCGCCATTAATCACTTTAGCCCAGTAATCCCCTTCCCTCTGCCCCCCATGATAACCTTTTATTGCAGTGGACAAGTTGGAAACCCCCAAGACAATGCAGCCATTCCCTGTAAACTGATTTCAACCAGTTTGGACCCCACATTATAACCCAGTTACATTAATATAACAGTGTAAAGGGGAGGGGGGGCATTTCAGTTTGTACAAATGAGAATGATGATGTTTAGATTCACTTGCTGTTCTCTCTCTGACAGGGGGACTCTGGGGGGCCGCTCAACTGCAAGAACACTGATGGCGCTTGGGAGGTCCATGGGGTGGTCAGTTTCGGCTCGGCCGCAGGGTGCAATTATTACAAGAAGCCCTCGGTCTTCACTCGCGTCTCTGATTTCAATGGCTGGATATGTGAGGTGAGAATGTGGCCCTGCAGCACGGGGGGGGGGGGGGTATCTGGGACATATTTAAACACATTTTTCCTTTCTAGGGGATAGCCCTGTGTGCCATTGCCCTTACAGACGTTCAGTCGATTGTTCTGCTGAAGGGTAGGCTGCAATGAGACATCAAAATCTACAAAATTCCAGAAACTTTCCTAATCACACCTATAGCCATTGCATACAGCAGTCCCTCTCATTTTACAGCATGGCAGAAAGGACTGGTGAGCTGCCCAGAATGGGGCAAATGCTGTAACCAGGGCCCCTAGGCCTGTTGCACCCCTTCCCCTTTAGGCGCTCGCACCCCTGGTGCTCACCTTACCAATTGGCTGCACTGGGGACTAGGTGGGCAGGAGATTTAAACAGCTGTCAAAATGTCCCATCCAGTCCCCAGTACAGATGCGGCCGATCTTTGCTGATCTAGCCCCGGGCCTTTGTGGCCTGCCCACAAATCCGTGCCTGGCTGTAACATTATTATGTTATTATTATTATTATGTTACATTATGTCATGGAAGCCTGGGTTTGATTCCAATGTCCATCTAATGACTGGAAGCAGGCGTCTAATATATAATTTTAAGCTAATATCCAGCAGAGCTATAGTTGATACCTGGCTGGTAAATGACCAGCTGGTGCCAGCACCAATATTACACATTTACCAGAAATCTACTTGCCTGGAAATTTCTAATACACTAAAGGGATTGTGTAATGAAAAGCACAATGTTTGCCCAGGAGCAGTAACCTAGAACAACCAATCAGCAGGCAGAATTTACTGGTTACCTGTTTAAAAGCAAACATCTTATTGGTTGATATTGGTTACTGCTCCTGGGCAAACTTAGTGCCTTTTATTACATATGGAGATTTCTCCACTACCATTAGGTAGTGTTAGGTCATTAGAATACTCATAACAAAAGGTTGTAATAATATGTAGTTTAGGAACTGTGAAATCGGTTGTTGGGGGAACCTTTAGCTGGGGGTACTTTCTCATTTATATGGGGGAGAATGTAGAGAACTGGGCAGATCGGACTCAGGGTGTGTGTGTGCATATCATTTAACATGGTATAATGCAGGGGGCCCTCCTGTCCTATCTGTTTTTTATTTTCTCTTGGGATCTTGTGGTAAATATACATTTTTTTTATATATGCTAATATGTTTCCTGTTACTGATGACTTTTTTACTGAATTATAAAGTCCTTGAGTGCATAACTGTACCTACATATGAATACATACCTATAAATGTATCGCTATTTTGACAGCACCCGGTACTGTCAGAAATGTTTGTTTATACACATTCTTCATGATGATTAATTTTGTGATGATTTTCACTTTTCAGACTATAATGGGAAACTAAGATGCTGTGAAAGCCGACCTGGAGCAGCCCTACCCCCGGGGGCTCTGAGCATCATTTGTTGGATTTTACAATTGTTCAGTGTTTGTATAGAAGTGTATGGGGGCAGGATAGCGTCTTATAAACAATAATAGGGTCATTCATTATGTATTTTAGAAACATGCTCTTAATTAAAAACAAATATTCTTGGATTAACCTTGGCTTTACTTTCATCAATAAAATAACAATATGTGTAACTTTTCTTTGCTTGAGTTGGAACTGGGCGGTACCATCTGTATCGGATTTTAGTCATGTCATTATATAAAACAAAGCGGCCATCTTCCCCAGTGCACATAACTGACTTCCTGTCTGACTCCCTGACTTCCTGTCACTGAGCTTAAAATGGCAGCTAATGCTCCAGCTTGCAGGGAAGCAGTGTGACTAGGTTTCTTTCTGTAAGGATTTCACCTATACATGTGTGAATGATATGAAATGTATTTTCATACCAGAATCAAGGGAGGTTTAGCAGCCATTTGACTGCTTGTCCACCATGGTCTCTTATAATTTACAGCACTCTCCCTCAACTTACTGTAGTTCTGTCTCCCCCACCTACGGTTGCCAGCTAGCCAGTATTTTACCCGCCTAGCCAGCCAGTAAACATGATGCTTGGTGCCAATGTTAGTAATAACATTGAAAGATAAACATATTGGATTTTTTTCCAGAAAAAAGGTGGCAACCCTACCCCCACCATTAGGCAATAACATACCTCCCAACTGTTCCGATTTTAACAGCTCAGCCCACAGTTCTGGAATCTTACTGAAAAGTCCCCCATTTCCCTTTGATCTCCTGCACTGAACGCCAAAAAAAAGATACAAAGTTTCCCAAATGTAATTAGATAAGTAGCTTTTGGCAGAGCCCAGAATATTCACCCCCTGCACTGAGATACAATTGTAACTAATAAGCTAAACAGGTCTCTTGGGAGTGGTATTTAGGGGGTGTGGTAAAAAAAATGGGTGTGGTCAAAAACATTTCTTTCAATTTTTCAAATGTTGGGAGGTATGCTCCCAAATTTCAAGGAACTCGCTCATGTTTACATAAGATTTCAACCCCCAGAAGCAGACTCATCATAACCAATAAGATGTTTTTAAACTGGTGACCAGTAAATTCTTCGTGCTGATTGGTTGCTATGGGCTACTGTTCCTGGGCAACCTTAGCGCCTTTTATTTTATAACCCCATAAGGTGGTAATGTAAAAATAAATTCCAGCCAATCAGAAGATAGTATTTACTGGGCACTAACTGAAATATCTAATTAGTTTTTCTTGGTTACAAGAAATGGGCAACTTTGCAGTATTTATCGCTTCATAAGACCAAATCCTAGTTGGCAATTGTTCTCGCTGGCAGAAAAGACACAGATAGATACAATGCTGTAGTGAAGCAGAGCAGACTCCGCTGCTACTGGAATATAGCTTGAACTGATCATTGTTCTCACAGTCTGGGTGCTAAGGTACCCTAAAATAATTTTGCCATTGGGCCTATAAACATCTCACTAGGACAATGCAAGGGAAAGGTCCAGTTTGGCCCCAAGCAGGACCCTAGCAGTCAGATAACCATTCCAACAACAAATTGTCCATGATTACAAACCACAGTTGCAAATTGTCTTAATTCAAGGGAATATTCTCCCTTATCAATTATGGTCTTGCTGGAACCCTCTGAGGAAGAGGCAACATCTCCTGCATTTGTTTAAAGAAGAAGGAAAGGTAAAAACTAAGTAAGCTTTATCAGAAAGGTCTATGTAAATGCAGCCATAAGCACTCACAGAGTCCTCTATCAAAAGAAACACAGCATTTTTTTTTCTTGTTTTGTGTAAACATGTTCTTCTGTGTCAGACTTCCTTCTTTCAAAAAAATCCTTCAGGGCATGGGTACAAGTCTGCTCAGGTCTTTCCCTCTCCCCCTCTCTTCTCCTGCTCCCCCTCCCATCATAATTTGCTCCCCCTCCCAACCCTGTGTAATCTGAGCTCCCAGCAGCTGGAGCTGCAGCAAAGAAGCTACTGAGACCAAGCTAAAGTGGCAGCTTCTATCTTAAACATACAGAGAAACTTCTAGGCAGGCCCGAATATGTGGAGAGGCCACAAAGACACGGGCCTAGGGCAGAACAAATTTAAGAGCAGTATCCCGTAGCCACACTGAAACTTTGCTCACATACAGAGCAATGGGGACCAGACACACAGGAAACTTTGGCGCGTCCTCTCCCAACTGCTCCTTATGTAAGTTAATGCACGGGGGGCGGGGCAGGGAATGGGGGTGGCCTCGGGGCACCATGATAACGAATCTGGCGTAGCTTCTAGGGCTGTTACTCTGGTATAGTAAAGCTTTCTGCAGAATAAATATAGGGTTCTAGGTGGCACTAATGAGGCAAATCTATTGGCAGTAACATGCCAAAGTGCCTTTCCTTTTGCCTTAAGTAAATGGGGTGATTGTGGTGCTACTGAGGCTTGAGGCAGCAGACCCTATGTGACCCCCCTATTACAGATTATAAGGTTGGTGCTACCCTTAATTAACTATTAATTAAACATCTGATACTAATACAATGCTGTAGAAATAATCTCAGTAGTGTTAGCCATGGGACAAGGGAGTAGACTGTGAGGGTCCATCATTTTTCAAGCACTAAATAACAGCATAAAGTATACTTCAATATGTGACAGAGGGCCCAAAAGTCACCCATAGACTGACCCTTAGAGAACAATGTTGATTTGTTATGGTGACCCACCAATGGGTGCTGGTACCAGATCCTTGCAAGGCCCCAAAAGTCACCCTAAGAATGACCCTTGGAGAGCAATGTTGATTTGTTATGGTGACCTACCAATGGGTGCTGGTACCAGATGCTTGCAATCCCCTAAAAGTCACCCTAAGAATGACCCTTGGAGAACAATGTTGATTTGTTATGGTGACCCACCAATGGGAGCTTGAACCAGATCCTTGCAAGCCACCAAAAGTCACCCTAAGAATGACCCTTGGAGAACAATGTTGATTTGTTATGGTGACCCACCAATGGGAGCTTGAACCAGATCCTTGCAAGCCCCCAAAAGTCACCCTAAGAATGACCCTTGGAGAACAATGTTGATTTGTTATGGTGACCCACCAATGGGGGCTTGTACCAGATCCTTGCAAGCCCCCAAAAGTCACCCTAAGAATGACCCTTGGAGAACAATGTTGATTTGTTATGGAGACCCAACAATAGGTGCTGGTACCAGATCCTTGCAAGCCCCCAAAAGTCACCCTAAGAATGACCCTTGGAGAACAATGTTGATTTGTTATGGAGACCCAACAATAGGTGCTGGTACCAGATCCTTGCAAGCCCCCAAAATTCACCCTAAGAATGACCCTTGGAGAGCAATGTTGATTTGTTATGGTGACCCACCAATGGGTGCTTGTACCAGATCCTTGCAAGCCCCCAAAAGTCACCCTAAGAATGACCCTTGGAGAACAATGTTGATTTGTTATGGAGACCCAACAATGGGAGCTTGTACCGGATCCTTGCAAGTCTCCAAAATTCACCCTAAGAATGACCCTTGGAGAGCAATGTTGATTTGTTATGGAGACCCAACAATGGGAGCTTGTACCAGATCCTTGCACGTCCCCAAAATTCACCCTAAGAATGACCCTTGGAGAACAATGTTGATTTGTTATGGTGACCCACCAATGGGAGCTGGTACCAGACCCTAGCAAGCCCCCAAAAGTCACCCTAAGAATGACCCTTGAAGAACAATGTTGATTTGTTATGGTGACCCACCAATGGGTGCTGGTACCAGATCCTTGCAAGCCCCCAAAAGTCACTCTAAGAATGACCCTTGAAGAACAATGTTGATTTGTTATGGTGACCCACCAATGGGAGCTGGTACCAGATCCTTGCAAGCCCCCAAAAGTCACCCTCAGACTGACCCTTGGAGAGCAATGTTGATTTATTATGGTGACCCACCAATGGGTCATCCCTAATACCCACCATGTGGGATTGTGCTTCTGTACAGAAAGATTAACTCTTTGTGCCTATCACCCCCATCAATTTCAACAGCCCAGATATAACCTCTGAATCCTAAGGTTACACCCCAAGGAGACCTAATGCTGACCCCCAGCAAGTGTATAAGGGTTGGAGACAGCTGCCAATAGAAATTATGAAACCATTTCCAAAATTAAATGTAATTCTGCATCCCAGAGTTATGGTAGGACACAAACCAAGTATTTTCTCCTTATCCAGAACAAGAGGGAGAATCACAAGGGCCAACGCCATCTTTCCCCAGTTGCCCAGGTACCCCCGGAACCTATTTCTCCTCCATCCAACCAACTTTTTTGATAACAAATGGTACCAATCCCATTGAAGGGCAGATGAGGTCAATAAAACAGCCCTGAAAAGTGCCATTAAATAGACACAGCCCCTTTGTTGGCTTCTCTTCCACCCATTGGGGCACAAAGCTCTCCTGCCCCCAATCAATACGTTCACTTTTAATTGTAAATCTTTTTCTGATCTTAATATTTATATAAAAGATTTGCCTTATTTAAACCTTCAGATGGAAATAGTTCCCCAAGGCCTAGCAAATATTGTTGGAAAATAGCCACAGCTGCCCCGAGTCATTTCTTCTTATCGTATCAAAAACAGAGCAACACATTGATAAAGGCAAGGGATAAATAAAGGGCAAGTCATAAACACCGCAGGTCCCAGTCGGGAACATGACTCCTCTGCTGGTCTTGGTGCTGTGCGTGGCTGCAGGTAGGGTTATGGGCAGCTTGATTTTTTCTATGGAACCTTTTAAAGGGAAGGCAAAGGGTGTAATTATCATTTATTACGGTACTTTTTAAACCTTCCATCTCCGTGCTGCAATATCTATCTAACAAGCTGCTCAGGCTCCCTTTCTGTCAGTCCGTGACATCCCCACGAGTGGGCGGCAATGGGAAAAGCTGAAATCACACGTTATAGACAGACAATAAACAGTTAATCCCTGAGATCCCAGCAAGAACTAGAAATAAAGAATAAAAAGGTGACGCCTTGGGATCACTTAGGTAATAAAACTGGCAAATTTGCACTAACTTTTAGATTGCAAGCTCTTTTGGGCAGGGCGCTCTTTACCTCTTGTATCAGTTATTGTTCTGTAAATAATCAGTAAGTTTAATCTATACGCCCACTTATTATACAGCACTGCAGAATGGGTTGGTGCTTTATAAATATGGGTTATTATTAATGATAATAATAATAATAAGGCAGATACCCATAGCAACCAAACATTCTACCTGCAAAGGACTAGACATTTACTGTTACCTTTCTGTTTCCAGTAGCCTATGGGCAAGAATGTGGCGTTCCTACTTACCCACCCGTTGAATCCCGAGTGGTCAATGGGCAAGAGGTTGCTCCACACAGTTGGCCCTGGCAGGTCAGTTATCTGTACAATTTCTACTTGTCGTATATATATATATTCTTGGAGCTATGGCTCATTGGCCAATACAGTAATGTTTCCGTGTATCTATATCCAGTGGAGATGTGAAGCTATCCCTTCCTTCTATTCCTGTGTAGGTGTCCCTGCAGTACATTTATGATGGATACTGGTATCACACGTGTGGGGGGAGCCTCATTGCACCCAACTGGGTTCTAACTGCCGCTCACTGTATCAGGTATGTCATTACTGGGTTCTGAGCGCATTCACCTTTTTAATTTTCTAGGGGAAGAGGACGATTACAATTCAGTATGAATGAAAATCACAAACAGTCTGTTCAATACACAACTAACAATTGGAACATACTCGTATTCAACAATAAAAGTCAATGTATTGGCTCCATAACTCATTTCATTTTGCTTTAATGTCGTATCAGCAGGGTTCCTAAAGTGCGGGTTTTGTTCCTCCAGCAGTTCCTAAGCTATGGTTCCCATCATCCCACCAACTACTATATTAGACAGAAGCTTCTAAGATGACTTTTAACTACATCCCATACACCATGACTGGGGCTCATTCATAAACAGCCACTAACCTATGGCAACCAGTCAAATCCCTGATTTTGCCCCAGGGCCCATGAACCTTTAGTTGCACCATTGGTTACACTTGTACATAGAGATAGGGCCCTAGATTACACACATATAAACCTGCAAATTATTCTAAACTCCATTTTGCCATGTGATTTACTATTCAATCTATTTCTTTCACAAAACAAATCAAACAATTCCATTCCTTCTTTCCTTTCAGCTCAGAGAATACTTACAGGGTGCAACTTGGGAAACACAACCTCCAACAGTTTAACGATGGGCAGGAAACTATCGGCGTCATTGGACTTTTTAACCATCCTCAGTGGAACCCAAACAACTTGGCCAATGGGTAATGTCCTTCTAGCTAAGGGGTGTGTAATGTGTTTAACCAGCCAATAGCTAAGAGGTTTCTGATCAATCAATGTTGGAATTAGAGTTCATTTACCATTGCGGGAAACAAGGGTATCGGCACCCAAGGCAATGCGAGGGGCTTGTAGCATGTACTTTCCGCCGTTGTATTTATAGGTTTAATATTATCAATCTTTTCCCATTTCCAGATTTGATATCTCACTCCTCAAACTGGAAAGAGAGGTGGATTACAGTGACACCATCAAGCCTGGCTGTTTGCCCCCCGCTGGGTACATCCTTCCCAACCAATTTGGCTGCTATGTAACAGGCTGGGGGTATTTGCAGAGTAAGTCATACCCTTAATGCCCCTCACTTGCCTCTCCTCATGTAACAATGGAAATAATACGTTAGCCTAATTCATATTGTAGCCCTTTACTCTTTAACCATATAAATAATACCCCCTTGCCTGGAATAGGTCCCCCCAAAAGTGCTATCTACCACTGTCCCATATAAAACCTGTAGGTTAATCAACTAGAAAAAGAATAATTTTATATATAAAATCATCCATATGGGCTGCAAAGGGCCTACCATTGCCATGCTCTTCCAGAAATTGGTGAACTTGTTCCAACTTAGAACTCTTGTTGCTTTAATCAGACTAATTGTCGCTAACCAGAACTGGGGGTGCTGGATTTGATTTGCCCCCAAGACTTTTTATATGTGAACACTTTATCTGATTATTATTTCAGCGGAAGGGCCTCCATCAGCGACGCTGCAACAGGGGCTGTTAAAGATAGTGGATTATGCAACCTGTCGCCGGTTGGACTGGTGGTTTATAAACGTAAAGACCAGTATGATCTGCGCCGGTGGGGACGGCAACGTGGCGAGTTGCTATGTAAGTAACCAGGCACAAGAAGAGACAAACAGGCAGTAGGGGGAAGATATGCAAGGGCTGGGCATGGAGAGCAACTTCACGCACTCAGAAATCATTTGTCTGAATAATAACACAAGGGATTCTGGGAACTAATTCCCAAGAGCTCAAAGAAAACCCTATTTAAATGGGTTTATCCTATAGGCTAAAGCTCCCCCACTGGGTTTAAAGCAGAAGCCGGGATAATAGCTGATCCGATTCCCAACTACAGACCGGTTTTTTTTATTGAAGCCTGAGGGTGCTTCATATCACCCAAGTGCAAAAAACGTGCAAGTGCAGGTGGGTGCAAGTTGACTTAGTCCCAAAAGGGACCCAAGTCCATAAAAACCTCAGGGCACCGGCCAAAAGGCACAAGTGAAAAGGAGTCTTCAGACTCACCTTCGCCCGAAGGCTAGGGTGAGCCCCTTTATCCCCGACCTCCCCAGCCAAAAGGCACAGGAGGAGGCAAGGGTCTTCAGACTCCCTTCACCGCAAGGCTAGGGGAGTCCCTTTCTCCATCTCTCTCCCCACCGAAGTAAAGGAGAGATCTGGACATCAGTGGACCTCCGAAGAGATCCCGGCACCGATTTGCGCCCGCTCCAGGGGCCGGTTTCAGGGAGAGAAGGAGCCTAATGGCCACACATCTCTCCCCTAGATTAGTGCAGCCCCGAAGGGTAAGCACCCAATCCAAAAAAGTGCAAAAGTGCGTAAGTACCATAAAAATAAATAGGGGTGGGGTAAAATTCATAAAAAGTGCAGTGACCTGCCCCAGCCTATCGGCCGGAATTTAAAAATTTTTATGCCCTAGCCAAAAGGCCCAGGACATAAGAGCGAGTGGAAAGCATATAAAGTGAGGATGTGTGCATACCCGCATTGCCCGTGACAGTTAGGGCACCTCAGGTTCGCAAGGCCTGGGGCACTTCGACTCAGGCTCAATATGCAATCCGGCCCCCGGCCAGAGGATCAAGTGCCTCTCTGCCCGGCAGTGAGGAGGGGCAGATCAGTGCATCCCTTAGACAAACCGGTTTTGCCCTTCTTGGGGCTCATCAGTGTAGTGCGGGGTTTTCTGATCAGCTTAGGGAGAGCCAGGAGTGCGTATCCACCGATAGATCATTAGGGTTGAGGAGACTGCCTCATATGTATGCAAATAAACAAAAGGAATTCTGGGAACTAATCCCAAACAATTTCAACAAATTTCCATTTGAATGGGTTTATCCTACAGGCTAAAGCTCACCTACTGGGTTTTAAAGCAAAACCCGGGATAATAGCTGATCACATTCCCAAATACAGACCATTTTTGCTCTTTTTGGGACTCATCAATGTAATGCAGGGTTTTCTGATCAACTTAGGGAGAGCCAGGAGTGTGTATCCACAGATAGATCATTAGGGTTGAGGAGACTGCCTCATATGTATGCAAATAAACAAGAGGAATTCTGGGAACTAATCCCAAAGAATTTCAACAAAATTCCATTTATGATATTCCTGTTCTCTCTGACAGGGGGACTCTGGGGGGCCGCTCAACTGCAAGAACGCTGACGGAGTTTGGGAGGTCCACGGGGTGGTCAGTTTCGGCTCAGCCTCGGGGTGCAATATTAACAAGAAGCCCTCGGTCTTCACTCGCGTCTCCGATTACAACAGCTGGATAGACCAGGTGAGAATGTGGCCCTGCAGCACGGGGGCATGTATAGGAACACTTTATAATCCTGTGAGTCCAAAGCACCTGTGATTGAAGGCAAACAGCTTTGTTCCTATGAATTAAAGGAACAGTAACACCCAAAAATGAAAGTGTTTTAAAGTAATTAAAATATAATGCACCATTGCCTGGCCCTGGTAAGACTGGAGCGTTTGCTTCAGAAAGCCTATTCTATAGTTTATATAAACAAGCCACGGGGCAGCCAATCAAGCTAGAAAAAAGGAAAACAGGCACAGGTTACATTAGCAGATATAAGCTCTGTAGAATACAATGGTGTTCTACAGAGCTTAACCATTAGCTGCTACGTAACCTGTGCTATTTAGCCCTATTTCAGTTTAAATGACTTCTCCCATGGCTACACAGCAGTGTATTTAAATAATAATCACCTGGACCCTGCCGGGGCACCAGTGGCATAACACTAGAGTTTGTGGGCCTGCGGAGGAACTTTCATCGCCCCCACAACTCATTCTCTTCCCCATCCCTCACTCATTCCCTTACTCCCTCCCTCCCAGTTCTGCCCGCTTACTCACTAGCTCCCTCCCTCGCTCCCTCCCTCCCAGTCCCTCCGCTTGTTCACTCGCTCCCTCCCTCCCAGTCCCTCCGCTTGTTCACTCACTCCCTCCCTCCCAGTCCCACTTGCTCACTTCCTCCTAGTCCCTCCGCCTGCTCACTCACTCCCACACTACCTCCCTCCGCCCACTCACTCCCTCCCAGTCCCACCCACTCCCTCGCTCCCTCCCAGTCCTTCTGCCCATTCACTCACTCCCACACTCCCTCCCTCTGCCCACTCACTCTCTCCCAGTTCCACCCACTCCCTCACTCCCTCCCAGTCCCTCTGCCAATTCACTTGCTCCCACACTCCCCCCTCCACCCACTAACTTACTCCCTCCCTCCAAGTCCCGCCTGCTCATTCCCTCCCTCCGCCCACTCACTCCCCCCCTCCGCCCACTCACTCCCTCCCAGTCCCTCCTCCCATTCACTCACTCCCACACTCCCTCCCACTAACTTACTCCCTCCAAGTCCCGCCTGCTCATTCCCTCCCTCCGCCCACTCACTCCCTCCCTCCGCCCACTCACTCCCTCCCAGTCCCTCCTCCCATTCACTCGCTCCCACACTCCCTCCCACTAACTTACTCCCTCCCTCCAAGTCCCGCCCACTCATTCCCTCCCTCCTCCCACTCCCTCCCAGTCTCGCCTACTAACTCATTCCGCCCATTCCAGTGATGTGATGCATAACTTTATTTATTATAATACACAAGTTTCAGTGAGTCTATGACAGGAATTACATCACAAAGCACCGTTTATAACTGATGACATCACTAAGCACTGTTTATAAGGATAACATTTACAGGGTATCCATGGCTCTTGTGTATTACACTGTATATATATATATACACATATCCTAAATGATGTTTTTTTAATGATTTTTCTGACCTTTCAGATTATGGTCAACAACTAAGACACTAATGAGAGCCCCCCCGGAGCCCCCCTTTCCCCGGCGTCGTAGAAGATTGTAACTTCCAACTGTTTGATATTAATTGTATAGAAGTGTAAGGGGGCAGGATACCATCTGTGGTTAATAAACAACACGGGGCCATTAGTTATGTAATGTAGAAACAAGCTCTTAATTTAAGAAAAAAAAATTGCTTTGTCTGTCATCAATAAAACAAATATGACTGTTCCCAAATGAGTCCGGTTACTTTCCCTTTACACAAAGACTGATTCCCACAATTCAGCCCCTGTACACAAACATATATGCACTTACATATTTTACACATGTTTGTAAACTGTATCAAGGGATTTGGGGGGACCCTGGGGGGGGGGTTTGAAAGTCTTATATTGCCCCACATAGAGGTGCCGTGGCAGCGGCCAATGAGCTGTTTCTGTTTCTATATTGCATTATTGTTTGTTGCTACAGAAGCAGGTACAATAGAGAGGCTGGCAAGGAAGCAACTGGAAGTGACATCATATTCATTCGCCCATAATCGGCAACTTCCTGTCCCATCAAACTAAGGCTTTGGAAAAAAGCCTGTGATGCTCTTTTGGCAAATTCCCTCCTAATTTCTGCTTGTTGCAACAAATGTCTAGATAAGCTTCTAAGGGGGTGAAAAGTTTGTTACAGGTCTAGTAACTCGTAGCAACCAACCAGGAGGCGGAGTTTACTGGGAGCTATATCTAAATAGAGGCACAGAAGAGGGGTCCAAATTGATTGGTGATTTTAGTATATATATATATATATATATATATATATAGAGGCTGAACTGGTCATTGTTCCCACAATTTGGATATTATAGGACCCAAGATCATGATGTTAGTCCTACATAGGACACTGCAATGGAAAGGTCCACGTTGGCATTCAAACCACAACGTAGCCTAGGGAAGGTGGGACCCTAGCAACCACATCCCTATGCCAAGTGGGAGGCAAAACACAAAGACAAATGGTCCAAAATCTACCTACGGCAGTTGCAGATTGGTAATTTCAAGGGGAAATTCACCTTTATCCTATGTTTGGACTGACGGGACCTCCACTGGGAGAAAAAGTGAGGTTGGGAACTGATGGTTTTGAAACATTAACAGATAATACATGGGAAAAAGTACATTTATTTCTGTAAGAGACACACATAGAATAGACATGTACTGTAGGTACGGAAGTATCCATTTCAGCCAATGAGTTGCTTGCTTTCATTATTAGAACTGTAGTACAGTAGCACAAATGTACAAATTACCAATTATGTGCTCAGAGTGGGGCAAAGATTTTTAAAAAAATTTAAAAAAAACTGAAATCTGTCTCTTAAAGTTACATCTGGCAGTCATTTGCCCCCCCCGGAAAAGCTTCCACAAAGCAATAACTTTCACCCATGGCAAAAAAATGCCCCTTTGGATAAGAAAGTATCCAAATCCCATTGACCATGGATAATATTGTATCCAGAGTGTCCTTTTATTACACAGAGTCATCTAAAACAATTAAAGCTCATTTCTGATTGGTCGTTTTTGCTTACTGCTTTCCTTTGCCCCCTTATTTGCTTGTTTTATTATATGACCCCCTGGGATGTGACTCGTTATTACTGTACATAGAAATGAAATCCCCATAAATCTAATGAATTTCCTAAACAATCACAATACCCAAGGCTATTGTGATACTAATATCTACAGTTAGTACTAGTGGTTGTATATATATAGTTTATGTATGTGAGTGTATAGATTGGTCAGTATAGGTTGTGGGTGCTGGGTTTACTTGGATGGGTTGAACTTGATGGACTCTGGTCTTTTTTCAACCCTATGTAACTATGTATCTATGTAACTATGTAATGAAGAATTTTTTTTTTCAGGCTGTAGAGATAATGACTGGATGGAGTGAGCGTAGAAGTGACTGGATGGGGAGGGACGGAGATGGAGAGGAGACTGAAGTCCGACCGGAGTGAGAACAAAATCGGTTAAGGAAAAAGAAAGTCATTTTGGCATTTTACTGCTTATAGATTTGCCACATTAGTGCCACCTAGAACCCTATATTTATTCTGCAGAAAGCTTTACCATACCTGAGTAACAGCCTTAGAAGCTCCCTCCAATAGCAGCTGCCATTTTAGTTTGGTCTTGGTAGCTCCCTGCTGCAGTTATAGCCGTTGGAAGCTCAGATCACACATTCCTAAGGGAGGGGCAAGTGAGTTCTTATGCATTCTTATGGGAGGGGGGAGCAGAAGAGAACTGAGCAGACTCAAGCCCCAAACCTGAAGGAGCCCTAAAAGAGAGGAAGTCTGATACCAAAGAACATGTTCCCAAAAAAGAAGACAAGAAATCCTGTGTTTCTTTTGATAGAGGACTCAGTGCCGCGTTTCTGTGAGTGCTTGTGGCTGTATTTACATAGACCTTTCTGATAAAGCTCACTTAGTTTTCACCTTTCCTTCTTCTTTAAGACAGAAAAGAACAATGCAGGTGTAGAACTGAGTTGAGAGAGTGGACTGGAGCAGGAACAGGGGTGAAAACATGGAGCAGACAGGAGCCAGACCAGGGTACAAGAGCTAGGGACCATAACTCAGAGATCAGGTAACTGGGCCAATGCTCAGGCCCAGGATGTGAAGTGAGCAAGGCTTTGGTCCTGATTGGCTGGCCAACCCCACCAACAGGAGTGCTGGGACAGAGCAGGAAAACCAAAAGAAACTAAAGGTGAAAGGAAAAGAAAAGAGTCTATCAGTGGTTAAGGAAAGCAGCCAGAGGGTCCCAAGTTCAAGACCCAGCAGAGCCTTACAGGGTTGTTCTTCACTCCGGAGAGATTAACTCTTTGTGCCTAATTACCCCCATCAATTTCCAGTGCTCTGGGTCCTGAAATTCCACCCCAAGGAGACTAGTGCCCAGTCCCCTTTGCCGTGCATAAGCCCACTATCATTTTTGCTTTGTAGGCAGTACAATGGCTCCTTTGGCCACTCTTCCAACCGGTGGTGGGGGCAGAAAGCTATCCTGTCCATACTCAATACATTCATTTTTAACTGCAGTTTTTGCAGTTCTAAATATATCGATACAGGATTGTCCCTACATCGAAACTGTCAGATGGAAAAGTTTACCAAGGTCAGGCAAATATTGTGAGGGTGGAAAAAAACACTCCTGCCCCATTTTGTGTCAACAAAAATGGCAAAACATTGATAAAGGTAATGTATAAATAAAGCCCACGGCGTAAACACCGCAGGTCCCAGTCAGGAACATGACTCCTCTGCTGGTCTTAGCGCTGTGCGTGGCTGCAGGTAGGGTTATGGGCTATTATATGTATATTATTATACGTTATTTCTGTGTAACTATTCCAAGGACTGTAAAGGGATGGAATTATCATGTATAATGGTACCTTCCAATAAGCACTGTAACGAATGAAAGTAGTCTGAGCGATTTCCTTCTATGAATCTACCTGTAGTAGTCTGACAAAAGCTATGGGTTCTTACAAGCTTGTCCTCTTTGAGTAGATAGGTTTAGTAAAGTATATAGAAGTATAGAAACAAGTGGATCTTTGATGGGTCGCACCACTCCTGTGGGGTTCCAGATTAGGCTGATTCAATAGTTTGGCACCTTTGTATTGCAATGCGGTCTTTGCAAGAATCTCAAACCATACATTGATGAGACAGACCCTAGTTTTGGTCCAATACACCAACTAATACATATGGAGGCAATGAAAAAAAGGAAACCATTGGATCTTTGATGGGCCGCACCACTCCTGTGGGGTTCCAGATTAGGCTGATAAAATTGTTTGGCACCTTTGTATTGCAATGCGGTCTTTGCAAGGATCTCAAACCATACATTGATCAAGCAGACCCTAGTTTTGGTCCAATACACCAACTAATACATATGGAGGGATTGAAAAAAAAGAAACAATTGGATCTTTGATGGGCCGCACCACTCCTGTGGGGTTCCAGATTAGGCTGATAAAATTGTTTGGCACCTTTGTATTGCAATGGGGTCTTTGCAAGGATCTCAAACCATACATTGATCAGAAAGACCCTAGTTTTGGTCCAATACACCAACTAATACATATGGAGGCACTGAAAAAAAGGAAACCATTGGATCTTTGATGGGCCGCACCGCTCCTGTGGGGTTCCAGATTAGGCTGATAAAATTGTTTGGCACCTTAGTATTGCAATGGGGTCTTTGCAAGGATCTCAAACCATACATTGATGAGACAGACCCTAGTTTTGGTCCAATACACCAACTAATACATATGGAGGGATTGAAAAAAAAGAAACAATTGGATCTTTGATGGGCCGCACCACTCCTGTGGGGTTCCAGATTAGGCTGATAAAATTGTTTGGCACCTTTGTATTGCAATACGGTCTTTGCAAGGATCTCAAACCATACATTGATCAAGCAGACCCTAGTTTTGGTCCAATACACCAACTAATACATATGGAGGGATTGAAAAAAAAGAAACAATTGGATCTTTGATGGGCCGCACCGCTCCTGTGGGGTTCCAGATTAGGCTGATAAAATTGTTTGGCACCTTAGTATTGCAATGGGGTCTTTGCAAGGATCTCAAACCATACATTGATGAGACAGACCCTAGTTTTGGTCCAATACACCAACTAATACATATGGAGGGATTGAAAAAAAAGAAACAATTGGATCTTTGATGGGCCGCACCACTCCTGTGGGGTTCCAGATTAGGCTGATAAAATTGTTTGGCACCTTAGTATTGCAATGGGGTCTTTGCAAGGATCTCAAACCATACATTGATGAGACAGACCCTAGTTTTGGTCCAATACACCAACTAATACATATGGAGGGATTGAAAAAAAAGAAACAATTGGATCTTTGATGGGCCGCACCGCTCCTATGGGGTTCCAGATTAGGCTGATTCAATAGTTTGGCACCTTTGTATTGCAATGGGCCTATGTAGTCTTTGCAAGGATCTCAAACGATATATTGATCAGACAGACCATAGTTTGATCAAATACACCAACCAATACATATGGAGGGCATCAATAGGGAGAGGTGGGAGAAAGAAGTGGAGGAATTTCGGCTAGGAAAAAGAAAAAATGGGCAAGTATAATAACATATGGAAGCCCTGGATAGAATTGTATAATAAGTCTGGTTAAATGTCCTTAGGGGGTAGGAGTGTAAATCCTCTGTATTTCTTATGTTTCTTCTTGTTTCTCTCTCTGTTTTTGTAAACTATTGGAAATTGCAATGAACAAAGAATTGAAAAAAAAGAAACAATTAGATCTTTGATGGACGGTGCCCCTCCTGTGGGGTTCCAGATTCAATAGTCTGGCACCTTTGTATTGCAATGCGGTCTTTGCAAGGATCTCAAACCATATATTGATCAGACAGACCCTAGTTTGGTCCAATACACCAACCAATACATATGGAGGGCATCAATAGGGAGGGGTGGGAGAAAGAAGTGGAGGCATTTAAATACATGGAAGAAATTTTGGCTAGGAAAAAGGAAAAAATGGCCAAGTATAATAACATATGGAAGCCCTGGATAGAATTTTATAATAAGTCTGGTTAATTGTAAGAGTGTAAATCCTCTGTATTTCTTATGTTTCTTCTTGTTTCTCAATCTTTTTATAAACTATTGGAAATTGTAATGAAGAAAGAATTGAAAAAAAAGAAACAATTGGATATGATGGACGGTGCCCCTCCTGTGGGGTTCCAGATTCAATAGTCTGGCACCTTTGTATTGCAATGGGCCTATGTGGTCTTTGCAAGGATCTCAAACCATATATTATAACCGGGCAATACGCCAACCAATACACTGCTTATTAAGCGTAGAGTGGCCAAGTCACCAGTAATACCTGCCCTGTATGGCCTCAATGTGGGCACTAAACAGTCTAAACAGTCTTTTTCTGTTTCTGGCAGCTCATGGCTGTGGTGTTGCCACCTACTCACCGGCTGTCTCCCGAGTGGTCAATGGGGAAGAGGCCGTTCCGCACAGTTGGCCCTGGCAGGTCGGTTATCTTTACAATTTCTGGGATGAATAACATGAGCGCACAGTAGCGGCAATGGGGAAAGCAGAGTTTGTGAATTCTGGGAGAGTCTAAAAGATACAGTTCAAGGTAAAAATGAAACTGGGTAAAACAGACAGACTGTGCAAAATAAAAAAATATTTGTATTATAGTTAGTTAGGCAAAAATTTCATCTAAAAAGGCTGGAGTGGACAGATGTCTAACATAATAGCCAGAACACTACTTCCTCCTTTACAGCTCTCTAAGCTCTTAGTTAGTCAGTAACCAATCAGTGACTTGAGGGGGGGGGGGGGCATATGGGACATAACTGCTCAGTTAGTTTGCATTTGAATCTGTGCGCTCACAAACTAATTGACAGTTATGCCCCATATGCCCCCTAAAGTTACTGGCTAACTAAGCAGTTAGAGAGCTGAAAGCAGGAAGTAGTGTTCTGGCTATTATGTTAGACATCTGCCCACTCCAGCCTTTATAGATTACATTTTTGCCTAACTAACTAATTAGCAGGGTCGGACTGGGGGGTGCAGGGCCCACCGGGGCTCCCGCCTCAGGGGCCCTGCAGGTGCCCCCGCCGGCCCCGTCCCCTAACCCCCCACAGGGACCCCCACCCAACATCCTCCCCTGAGCTTGCATAAGTTTAATGCGTCAGGGGAGGAACGGTCGGGCAGGGGGAGCGCCAGCAAGGGTCGGGTCTGGGTCGACGGGGCCCACTAGGGCCGGGCCCACTGGGATTTTTCCCTGTGTCCTGGCGACCCAGTCCGACCCTGTATATTAGAAATATTTTTTATTTTGCACAGTCGATTTTACCCAGTTTCATTTTTACACTGAACTGTTCCTTTAAGGTTGAAACCATTCAATCGTGCCGCTTGGACCCACTCTCCAGGCTTGGACCCACTCTCCAGGCTTGGACCCACTCTCCAGGCTTGGACCCACTCTCCAGGCTTGGCCCCACTCTCCAGGCTTGGACCCACTCTCCAGGCTTGGACCCACTCTCCAGGCTTGGACCCACTCTCCAGGCTTGGACCCACTCTCCAGGCTTGGACCCACTCTCCAGGCTTGGACCCACTCTCCAGGCTTGGACCCACTCTCCAGGCTTGGACCCACTCTCCAGGCTTGGACCCGAATCTCTGTTTGGAGGCCCCATTAGGGAAAGGCTGTGCTAGAGTGCTGAGAAGTCTATGTGCCCCAGAAGCAACTTAGTACCCGTCACTCTATTACAGTGTTGCCCTAATGGGGTCTTCAAGCAGAGGCTTTGGGTCCATGTCCTAAGGAGCCTTGAACTCAATTCCAAATACCACTGTTCCATTGATCAGGTTTCAATAAATCCTCAGTCGCCTTAATGGTGAAACTGTAAATATATGACAGTGATATAGTATAGACCAGGGGGGTCATGATCATGTCGCCTCCACCAAAATCCACTTTTTCCCTTCTGTAGTTGTCCCTGCAGTACATTTATGATGGATACTGGTATCACACGTGTGGGGGGAGCCTCATTGCACCCAACTGGGTTCTAACTGCCGCTCACTGTATCAGGTATGTCATTACTGGACACATTTACCCTTTCCTTCTTTTCCTGGATCACCAGTACAAGATTGTACAGTCTCTTGTTACTAAAATTCCCTTCTGAAGAGATGAGTAGATGTGAATGTAGCTTTCCCATACACACGGTTTCCTTTCCAAAACAGCTCTTACAGGTATGGGACCTGTTATCCAGACTGCTTATGCTTTCCAGATAAGCAGTCCTTCCATAATTTCGATCACTATACAGGTATGGGATCCCTTATCCGGAAACCTGGTATCCAGAAAGTTCTGAAATTACGGAAAGACCATCTAGCATATAATATATAATTACCCCTTATTGGGGGCAGAACAGCCCTATTGGGTTTATTTCATGGTTAAATGATTCCCTTTTCTCTGTAATAATAAAACAGTACCTGTACTTGATCCCAACTAAGATATAATTACCCCTTATTGGGGCAGAACAGCCCTATTGGGTTTATTTCATGGTTAAATGATTCCCTTTTCTCTGTAATAATAAAACAGTACCTGTACTTGATCCCAACTAAGATATAATTACCCCTTATTGGGGGCAGAACAGCCCTATTGGGTTTATTTAATGGGTAAATGATTCCCTTTTCTCTGTAATAATAAAACAGTACCTGTACTTGATCCCAACTAAGATATAATTACCCCTTATTGGGGGCAGAACAGCCCTATTGGGTTTATTTAATGGGTAAATGATTCCCTTTTCTCTGTAATAATAAAACAGTACCTGTACTTGATCCCAACTAAGATATAATTACCCCTTATTGGGGCAGAACAGTCCTATTGGGTTTATTTCATGGTTAAATGATTCCCTTTTCTCTGTAATAATAAAACAGTACCTGTACTTGATCCCAACTAAGATATAATTACCCCTTATTGGGGCAGAACAGCCCTATTGGGTTTATTTAATGGTTAAATGATTCCCTTTTCTCTGTAATAATAAAACAGTACCTGTACTTGATCCCAACTAAGATATAATTACCCCTTATTGGGGCAGAACAGCCCTATTGGGTTTATTTAATGGTTAAATGATTCCCTTTTCTCTGTAATAATAAAACAGTACCTGTACTTGATCCCAACTAAGATATAATTACCCCTTATTGGGGCAGAACAGCCCTATTGGGTTTATTTAATGGTTAAATTATTCCCTTTTCTCTGTAATAATAAAACAGTACCTGTACTTGATCCCAACTAAGATATAATTACCCCTTATTGGGGGCAGAACAGCCCTATTGGGTTTATTTAATGGTTAAATTATTCCCTTTTCTCTGTAATAATAAAACAGTACCTGTACTTGATCCCAACTAAGATATAATTACCCCTTATTGGGGCAGAACAGCCCTATTGGGTTTATTTAATGGTTAAATGATTCCCTTTTCTCTGTAATAATAAAACAGTACCTGTACTTGATCCCAACTAAGATATAATTACCCCTTATTGGGGCAGAACAGCCCTATTGGGTTTATTCAATATTTAAATTATTGAGTTATGGAGATCCAAATTACAGAAAGACCCCTGATCCTGAAAAACCCAGGTCCTGAGCATTCTGGATAACAGGTCCCATACAACAGAGTGACCCAATGCAAAGCTCAGAAATAGATATTAACACCATTTACTAAATTGTTTTGATTTTGGAAATAATCAAGTTGGCCTTAAGACCAAATGTTGAAGGTCTTCATCACACTTATGTTACTTGTAGATTCCCGGCTGCATTAAAGACATTATTAGTTACTATCTGTTCTTATTCCTCGAATTTGAAAAGAAAATTATACCTTTTTTTTAAAGAAAATACATCTTTCCTTTCTTTTTTCAGCTCAGCCTATACTTACAGAGTGCAGCTGGGGAAACATAATCTCCGACAGAGCGAATCCGGCCAGAAAACCATCAACGTCATTAAACTGATTAACCATTCAAAATGGAACCCAAACAAACTCTCCAATGGGTAATTCCCTTCTAGCTAAAATACTTCTGTGTGATGTCTGTGTGATGCTTCCAGTCGAGGTATTGGAGGAACAATCAGGGGCGGGTTCAAGCCTAGGCACCCCGAGGCTATAGTCTAGGGGTCCAATTGGATCAGGGGCCCATTCTGCTTGTTTAAAAACATACAGTATATTATCATTTGTGCAGCTGCTGCCCAATGCCAGTTGCATGACTTGTATAGAGCACCCCCTGGCTGTTGCTTCCCCTAATTACATAGTAACATAGTAACATAGTAAGTTGGGTTGAAAAAAGACATACGTCCATCAAGTTCAACCATAATGCCTATACCTAACCTGCCTAACTACAAGTTGATCCAGAGGAAGGCAAAAAACCCCATCTGAAGCCTCTCTAATTTGCCTCAGAGGGGAAAAAATTCCTTCCTGACTCCAAGATGGCAATCGGACCAGTCCCTGTATCAACTTGTACTAAGAGCTATCTCCCATAACCCTGTATTCCCTCACTTGCTAAGAATCCATCCAGCCCCTTCTTAAAGCTATATAATGTATCAGCCAGTACGACTGATTCGGGGAGGGAATTCCACAACTTCACAGCTCTCACTGTAAAAAATCCTTTCCGAATATTTAAATGGAACCTCCCTTCTTCTAAACGGAGTGGGTGCCCTCGTGCCCGTTGGAAGGCCCTACTGGTAAATAAAGCATTAGAGAGGTTATTATATGATCCCTTTATATATTTATACATAGTTATCATGTCACCTCTTAAGCGCCTCTTCTCCAGTGTAAACAGACCCAACTTGGCCAGTCTTTCCCCATAACTGAGACTTTCCATACCCTTTACCAGCTTAGTTGCCCTTCTCTGGACCCTCTCTAGCTCAATAATGTCCCGTTTGAGCACTGGAGACCAAAACTGAACAGCATATTCTAGATGGGGCCTTACCAGCGCTCTGTAAAGGGGAAGAATAACCCCCTCCTCCCGTGAATCTATACCCCTTTTAATACAGCTCAGAACCTTGTTTGCCCTTGCAGCTGCTGCCTGGCATTGCTTGCTACAGCCAAGTTTATTATCTACAAGGACTCCAAGATCCTTCTCCATTATGGATTTGCCTAGTGCAGTCCCATTAAGGGTATACGGGGCTTGCATATTTTTACATCCCAGGTGCATGACCTTACATTTATCCACATTAAATCTCATCTGCCACTTAGCTGCCCAGATTGCCAGTTGGTCAAGATCCTGCTGCAGGGATGTCACATCCTGGATAGAATTGACTGGTCTGCAGAGTTTTGTGTCATCTGCAAACACTGATACATTACTCATAATACCCTCCCCTAAGTCATTTATGAACAAATTAAACAAAAGTGGACCCAGTACAGAACCCTGAGGGACCCCACTGAGAACCTTACTCCAAGTAGAGAATGTGCCATTAACAACCCCCCTCTGTACCCGATCCTGTAGCCAGTTTTCTATCCATGTGCAAACGACTTCACTAAGACCAATAGACCTTAGCTTAGAAAGCAGTCGTTTGTGGGGAACGGTATCAAATGCTTTGGCAAAATCCAAATAGATTATATCTACTGCATCCCCACTGTCCAGCTTCTTACTTACCTAATCATAAAAAGCAATTAAATTGGTCTGACATGACCTGTCCTTCATAAAGCCATGCTGATTACTGCTCATAATGCCATTCTCCACTACATAATTTTGAATGTGATCCCTTAACAAGCCTTCAAATAACTTGCCCACCACGGATGTCAAACTTACAGGCCTATAATTGCCAGGCTGAGATCTTATTCCCTTTTTAAATATGGGAGTGACATTCGCCTTCTTCCAATCCCTAGGTACCATACCTGATGAAAGAGAGTCTGAGAATATCAGAAACAAGGGCCACTGCAATTCTGCCCCTAGCTCTCTCAGTACCCGAGGGTGTATTCCATCTGGCCCCGGTGCCTTGTTTACATTTATCGTGTGTAACCCTTTAAGCACCATATCCTGTGCCAACCACTGTGTAGTTGGAGCTGAGGCAACAGTGCAGCTATTGGGTGAGACTTGGCCCACTGGCTCCCCCTACTGTATACACAGAAGAAAAGAACTGGTTAAGCACATCTGCCTTTTCTGTATCCGCTGTAACCATATTGTTATTATAACTCAATGGGGCCACACCCTCAACCTGCATCTTTTTACTATTAATATACTTAAAAAACTTTTTGGGGTTAGTCTTGGCCTCGGCCGCGATGTGCTCCTCATTTTCTATCTTTGCCTTCCGGATTGCTGTTTTACACACTTGTTATAGTGTTTATATTCATTAAACGCAGCTACTGTCCCCTCTGACTTATATTTCTTAAAAGCTTTCCTTTTTTTCCCTATTAACTTCTTTACCTCAGAGTTAAGCCACATGGGGTGATTCTTAACACTTCTACTTTTTCTTATTAATGGAATAATTACACTGGAGAAGTTCTCGCTCCCTGCAGGCAGTAACCAATCAGGTGCCCTGTTGATCATTTTTAATTTACCTGAACCTTCTTATATACCAAGACCATAAGATAAGGTTCTCAGCATAACTGATGCTTTATTTATTGATCAAAGACAGAGTCTTGTGGGAGCTTTCAGTAACACAGAACCATAATTGTAATGTATATAACACCACTTATACAACTTTCTGTTTACTCTGTGGTTCCAGTTGTGCAAACAGCAAAGTGTATGTGGGGGCTCAGCCAGTCAGCACTATCATGTCAGGCCCTTGTGGGTTTATAAGATGGCATATTCAGGGTCAGACTGGGCCGGCAGAACACCGGGAAAAATCCCCGTGGGCATTAAACTTATGCACGCTCAGGGGAGGACATTGGGTGGGGGACCCTGCAGGGGGTGGGGTTAGGGAACGTGGACGGTGGGGGCACCTGCAGGGCCCTTGTGGTGGGTGCACCCCCCCCCAGTCCGACCCTGGGCATATTAGACTTATATTTTATACTTCACATATTGTATATAGCATATTTGTAGCGGGATTATGTGTCCCTATATACAGAACCCATCATAAGTGAACGTCTCAACAACCCCATGTGACTGGAGGGACCCAGAAGGCCGCAGCTGCACAAAGAAAGGGGCCTCACAACCCCATAATCTGCCAATGGGCACAATGCTCATTCTGTGCTGACAAGAATTTTAGCCAGTTCTATATAGGGTGCATTATTGCTTTCTGCCACACCTAAGGGGGTGTATTGCTGAGTGGCCACTAGGTGGAGGTACTGAGCTGTAAATCCCAGTTCCCAGTCTCTTTCATGCAAAGGGACAAGTTCTGCTAGATTCCAAATTACAGGTAACAGCCAAGAAAAGAGAGTGTGATCCAATTCTACTGGATACTTACCTATATGCACTGAGTTATTTGTATTTAAAAGGGTCTTATTATATATATTTTCCTCAGGTTTGATATCTCGCTCATCAAATTGGAAGAAGAGGTGGATTACAGTGACACCATCCAGCCTGCCTGTTTGCCCCCCGCTGGGTACATCCTTCCCAACCAATTTGGCTGTCATGTAACAGGCTGGGGCAATATCCAGAGTAAGTCATACACTTAATGCCCCTCATTTGCCCCCTACTGTGGTACATTTTCTGCCCAGGTATGATATGTTCCCATATACGTAAACACAGTGCTGGATTGAGCCTTATAGAGCCCATACAACCTTGTGTCCTATAGACCATGAATGGGCCATTGATCACTAGGAGACCCTCTGGTGCTGCTACAGGCCAGTCCAACCCCGAGTAAAGATATTTTTGTTATCCAACCATTGGACCCAGATTTTAAATATTTGATTGTAATTCCAGCCAATGGCCCATCGCCAGATAAACTGCAACAGGGGCTCTTACTGGTGGTGGATTTCCCAACCTGTTCCCAGCGTGACTGGTGGTTCAATAGTGTAAAGCCCAATATGATCTGCGCTGGGGGGGACGGCATCATCTCAAGCTGCTACGTAAGTAACAAGGCACCCACTCCCAAACATAAAAACCCTATTTCTGTAGGGAAATGAGGGCAGGGCAGGCAGTAACCCTTCCAACACTTTCCCCTGTCTCTGTCCCTATATATTAGGTACCTACCTAGTGCTACCAACCCCTATTTCTGTAGGGAAATGAGAGCAGGGCAGGCAGTAACCCTTCCAACACTTTCCCCTGTCTCTGCCCCTATATATTAGGTACCTACCTAGTGCTACCAACCCCTATTTCTGTAGGGAAATGAGAGCAGGGCAGGCAGTAACCCTTCCAACACTTTACTCCTGTCCATGTTAAAGACACTATATATATGTACCGTGTGCATGGCACGCATTCACCTGCGTGTGGCGCTACAGGAGCCCTGTGCCCCCGCTATATGGAAGGGCAGGTACACTGATAATGGCGTGCCTCCACCCACGGTCAGGGCAGGTTGGACTGCGGTACCCTCCCTGGGAAACTTCTCTGATCCACAACACACAAACACAGGAAAGGTTGATGGATTTATTGGCGGACACTATACCTTTAAATTAGCAGAGATAGATACAGCCTGCCAGCCAGGGGCAACCTCCCTCACATAACATACAGTAGGTGGTACTTTCTGAACTGCTGAGGGGAAACCCCCACTTATGGGGCAAGTGCTTCAGAGTCTTAGAACTCCCTTTGGCTTTCCGTGCCCTGAGAAGAGCACGCTTTGTTCTTCAGAGCCCTGTACAGGACCCCCTTTCCTTCCGCACCCTAAACAGAGCGGGCTTTCTGCCACTGGGGGGTCCCAATTACTTTATTATACAGAGCACTGTGTGAGCTCCCAACACCTTGCTTGTCTATCTGCTTCCTCGTTCCCAGCAGCACCTCTTTCTCTCACTTCCTTCCTGTCAGGTTACACAGAGGGTGGGGGCTACTCCTCTCTCACTTCCTTCCTGTCAGGTTACACAGGGGGTGGGGGCTCCTCCTCCTTACACAGTAACAGCACAGAGGGGAGACAAGTATACACAGCTCCCCTACATTCTCCCCCTGCTTAAAAACTGTCACCTCCTGGCTGACAAACAATAAAAAAACATAACCAAGTAATGCAATAACTTGAAGCATACAGAATCTTCTGGCCTGCTTTAGCTCACAGGGCCTATTTACATAACCACTAGCTGTAAAGGAACTGCATGCAACATACTCAGCCGTATACTTACTAAGGCACATAAACTGAATCAATAATAGTCTATTCCTGGTGGTGCAAACACCGGCAGCATATTTACCAGATTGGACACTGCCCCTACCCAGGCATGGTAAAGTCCAGCATGTGGTACATAAGAAGGATTTCCCAGTGTATCATGTCAGTACAGGTGGGGGCTGCCGAACTCGTGCACCCCGTCTCACCTCTCTCGGGGGGAGTCCTCTAGCTGAATCCTCATTAGAAGGGTTTCCATCATAGTTACATAGTTACATAGTTACATAGGGTTGAAAAAAGACCATTGTCCATCAAGTTCAACCCATCCGAGTAAACCCAGCACACAACCTATACTAACCAATCTATACACTCACATACATAAACTATATATATACAACCAGTAATACTAACTGTAGATATTAGTATCACAATAGCCTTGGATATTCTGCTTGTTCAAAAACTCATCCAGGCCCCTCTTATAGGCATTAACAGAATCTGCCATTACCCCATCACTAGGAAGGGCATTCCCCAACCCCCTCACTGCCCTCACCGTGAGGAACCCCCTACCCAACATCCCCCGGCAGGGCATTCCCCAACCCCCTCACTGCCCTCACCGTGAGGAACCCCCTACCCAACATCCCCCGGCAGGGCATTCCCCAACCCCCTCACTGCCCTCACCGTGAGGAACCCCCTACCCAACATCCCCCGGCAGGGCATTCCCCAACCCCCTCACTGCCCTCACCGTGAGGAACCCCCTACCCAACATCCCCCGGCAGGGCATTCCCCAACCCCCTCACTGCCCTCACCGTGAGGAACCCCCTACCCAACATCCCCCGACAGGGCATTCCCCAACCCCCTCACTGCCCTCACCGTGAGGAACCCCCTACCCAACATCCCCCGGCAGGGCATTCCCCAACCCCCTCACTGCCCTCACTGTGAGGAACCCCCTACCCAACATCCCCCGACAGGGCATTCCCCAACCCCCTCACTGCCCTCACCGTGAGGAACCCCCTACCCAACATCCCCCAGCAGGGCATTCCCCAACCCCGTCACTGCCCTCACCGTGAGGAACCCCCTACCCAACATCCCCCGACAGGGCATTCCCCAACCCCCTCACTGCCCTCACTGTGAGGAACCCCCTACCCAACATCCCCCAGCAGGGCATTCCCCAACCCCCTCACTGCCCTCACCGTGAGGAACCCCCTACGCTGCTTCAAATGGAAGCTCCTTTCCTCTACTCTAAAGGGGTGACCTCTGGTGCGCTGTTTTTATGGGAAAAAAGAACATCCCCCGTCTGCCTATAATCCCCTCTAATGTACTTGTACAGAGTAATCATGTCCCCTCGCAAGCGCCTCTTTTCCAGAGAAAGCAACCCCAACCTCGACAGTCTCACCTCATAGTTTAACCCTTCCATCCCCTTAACCAGTTTAGTTGCAGTCTCTGCACTCTCTCCAGCTCATTAATATCCTTCTTAAGGACTGGAGCCCAAAACTGCCCCCCATACTCAAGGTGAGGCCTTACCAGGGACCTATAAAGGGGCAAAAATATGTTTCATCCCTTGAGTCAATGCCCTTTTTTATACAAGACAGCACTTTATTTGCTTTAGTAGCCACAGAATGACACTGCCTGGAATTAGACAACTTGTTATCAACAAAAACCCCTAGATCCTTCTCCATTAAGGATACCCCCAACACACTACCATTCAGTAGATAGTTCGCGTTTATATTATTTCTACCAAAGGGCAGAACTTTTCACTTGTCAACATTGAACCTCATTTCCCAGTTTGCTGCCCAGTTTTCCAATTTTGTCAAATCGCTCTGCAAAGCGGCACATCCTGCATGGAACTTATAGTTTTGCCCAATTTAGTGTCATCAGCAAAAATAGAAACAGTACTGTCTATGCCCCCCTCCAGGTCATTAATAAACAAGTTAAAAAGCAAAGGCCCAAGGACTGACCCCTGCGGTACCCACTAACCACACTGGCCCAATTAGAAAATGTTCCATTTACCCCACTCTGTGTAATCTATGCTTCAGCCAGTTTTCTATCCAATTACAAATATTATGTTCTAGGCCAATATTCCTCAATTTGATCATTAACCTTCTGTGAGGTACTGTATCAAACGCTTTAGCAAAATCTAAGTAGATGACATCAACTGCCATTCCAGCATCAAGGTTCCTACTCACCTCCTCATAAAAGGCGACTAAATTAGTCTGGCAAGATCTGTTACGCATAAAACCATGTGGCACAAACTAATAGTATTGTGAACTGCAATGTATTCAACTATCCTATCCCTTATTACCCCTTCCAGAAGCTTTCCTACTACTGATGTCAGACTAACAGGCCTATAGTTTTCAGGCTGAGAACGAGATCCCTTTATAAATAACGGCACCACATTAGCAATCCGCCAGTCTCTCGGCACCATGCCAGACCTCAACGAATCCTGAAAAATTAAGTGAAGAGGTTTGGCAATCACAGCGCTCAGCATTTAATACCCTGGGATGAATCCCATCCGGTCCTGGACCTTTGTTTACCTTTACATGTTCAAGTCTCTTTTGAATTTCCTCCTGAGTGACCCATCACTCAGCAACAACCTCTGGTTTGACTCAGACCTTGGTACAAACGCCGGGGATGCAGGATTCAAATTATCCCTGACAGGAATAGGCCAGTCCTCAGAAGGAAGAGAGTCACTCTGAGCTACATCATTGCCACCCTCATCAGGTTCAGGCATTTGAGCATCCATAGGGGTCTGTTGAACCGTAGGTGGGATTTCCGTGGCGTTGGGGAAGTCAGAAGTACCCTCCATTTGACCCTCCTCAATGTCAATACCCGTAGAAACATCACTTGCTTGAGATACAGGGAGTAAGTGATTTCTATGCCAGGCTTTTACTCGACCCTCTGGTCCCTTTATCTTGTACACCGGAATCCCAGGCAGCTTGCTCACCACATCATTTCTCCAACGGTCAGCCAGCTTATGCTTCCCAGGCACTCCTAAATTCCTCAGTAACACTTTGTCACCTGGAAGTAACTCTCTGTACTTGACTTTATGATCATACCTCCTTTTGTTATTGGCATTCAACTTGCTAACATTCTCTTCAGCCAAACGATAGGCAGTAGTCAAGCCTTCCCTCAATCGGGAAACGTACTGAAAGTGGTCCCGATGACTCACTCCATCTGTAGATACACCCAGCTGGACATCAAGGAGCAACCTTGGCTCCCTCCCAAACATCAAGAAGTATGGAGAGAAACCAGTGCTATCATGCCGAGTACTGTTATAAGCATGCACCATAGCCGCCACATGCTTGCTCCAGCTCTTTTTATCCTCCACTGACAGGGTACCTAGCATGTCCAACAATGTCCGGTTAAATCTCTCAGGAAGGGCATCTCCCTGGGGGTGATAGGGAGTAGTTCGGCTCTTTTCAATATGTAACAGTTGCAAAAGCTCTTTAATAAGACGGCTCTCAAAGTCTCTGCCTTGATCAGAATGTAATCTACTTGGCAACCCATAGTGAATGAAAAACTTCTCCCATAGTACTTTAGCGACTGTGGAGGCTTTTTGGTCCTTGGTGGGGAAAGCTTGGGCGTACCTGGTATAGTGATCGGTGACTACCAGAACATTACCGATGCCCCTCGAATCATTCTCAATACAAAGAAAGTCCATGCACACCAAGTCCATGGGCTCTGAACTTTTAAGGTGACCCATGGGGGCAGCGAGGACTGGAAGTGTCTTCCTTTGCAGACACCTTAGGCACTTCCTGCAGTAACTTGCAACTGCATCTCTCATTTTAGGCCAGAAAAAGTGGTCTTGGACCAGCCCGTAAGTCTTCTCCATTCCAAGATGTCCATGGTGATCATGCAGACTCCTTAACACCATGTTCCTGAATTTAAGGGGCAACACTAATTGCCGCCTCCCAGGGTGATTATGATATGGTATCAACCGGTATAACAGTCCTTGTTCCACACAGAACATCCCCCAGTCACATTGGAAAAATTCATACCCTCCTGGCAAACTCTTCTTGAGCAAAGCAGGATTTCTGCTGTTAACCGCTCTCCACACGGGCCCTATCACAGGATCAGTTTTCTGGCTTTGAACCATGTCCTTGCGACTGATTAACTTGGATTCTCCCCCTACTAGAGCAATGGGACAGCAGTACATAGGTGGTACAGACTCCGGCCCTCCACCAACAGAATCTATGACCCTCAACTCAGAAAAAGCCACTTTGTCATCCACTACAGCAGCTGTAGCACAGTAGGCCTTCATACCGATGCTGGGTATCTCTTCCCACTCCCCATCATCCTCCAGGGCAGGCAGACCCGGTCGTCTAGAGAGAGCATCCGCTCCTATATTCCTAGGCCCTGGTTTGTACTTGAGGGTGAAAGAGTAGTTTGACAGTGCAGCTAACCAACGGTGCCCTGTGGCATCAAGTTTAGCAGTAGTCAATATATATGTGAGAGGGTTATTATCTGTTCGTACTTCAAACTCTACTCCATATAAGAAGTCATGCAACTTGTCCACATTGGCCCACTTAAGAGCCAGGAATTCCACTTTATGCACAGGATAATTCTTTTCACTGGGTGCCAGACTCCTACTAAGATAGGCCACTGGCCGCAGCCCTTCTGGGTACCTCTGGTGTAGGACACCTCCCAACCCTTCATAACTGGCATCAACATGGAGGACATATGGTCTGTGAGCATCTGCATAAGCCAATACAGGGGCTTCTGTCAGCCTTTTCTTTAACTGAACAAAGGCCTCTTCACAGGCTGAAGTCCACTTATCACCAAAAGGGGCTTTAGCATCTCTTTTTGTCTCTTCACCATGCACATTAGAAAGCCTCAACAATTCATTTAATGGGTGGGCCACTCTTGAATACCCCTCTACAAATCGCCTGTAGTAACCACAAAACCCGAGAAATGATCTCAGCTCAGTGACATTTTGGGGTTTGGGCCAGGTTACCACCGCTTCAATCTTGGCCGGGTCAGTTCCTATTCCTTCTGTAGAGACCACATGGCCTACATAGGTTACTGAGGAGCGGCAAAACTTACATTTGTCGATTGACAGTTTTAGTCCTTCTGCTATTAATCGGTCAATCACATTCATCAGACGCTGCTCATGCTCCTCTAGGGTAGTCCCAAACACAATGATATCATCCAGATACACCAAGCACTCTCGGGGCGACAGGTCCCCCAACATCTTCTCCATAAGTCTCTGAAAGGTAGCTGGGGCCCCACAAATACCTTGGGGCATCCTTGTGAACTGGTAAAAACCCAAGGGGCATATAAATGCAGTCTTTTCCTGATCCTCAGATGCCATAGGTACCTGGTAATAGCCAGAGCGTAAGTCCATTACAGTGAACCATTTGCTACCATTAAGGGCTTCCAGAGTCTCCTCAATTCGAGGTAGAGTGTACTGGTCAGGCACAGTGCGTCTATTTAAAGTACGATAATCCACGCACAACCGGATTGAGCCGTCCTTTTTCCTCATGATGACTATAGGGGAAGCATAGGGGCTCCGACTGTCAGCAATAATTCCTCGCCTTTTCATTTCCTGTAAGGTGCGCTGGAGATCCTCCCGGTCCTTGGGAGGGACTCTCCTAGGCCGCTCCCTAAATGGAGTGGAGTCGGATAAGCGGATAGTGTGCTGGGTACTTTTAGCACACCCTACATCCATTTCGTCTGTTGAAAAGACTTGTTTGCGTTCTAGTAAACCGTTACTTAGCCTCTGCTTCCACTCCTCAGAAACAGGGGAATCCCCAAAATCAAATGCCAAGTTTGATACAGAAGCAGATACTGGGGTGGACTGAACCTCTGCAAGGTCAGAAACCTCATGAACGGGGTAGCAATACGCCAACTCCTGTTTAGGCCGGATTACTACAGCATATGGAGAGAGAGTTACTTGAGCAACTAGGGGTATTTTCTTGCCCCACTCTTTCTTCTCCAGAACAACTTTCCACCCATTCTGGGCCACTGCCTCGGAGGGGCTTTCAACCAGTACACATCTATAGCCTTTCATCATCTCAGGTTTTACATCAGTTAGTGCTCTCACAGTCCTAATGGACCCCGGGGGAATCTCAACAGTTTGCCCAGCAACATGGAGTAACAACCCATACTTGTAAGTAACTGTGAAGGTGTTGCAAACAACCTCTGGACCATGGTCAGAATACCTAGGGGCTTTTGTCCCAGCGACTGAAGGGTTTAGGGTAGTCCGTACCTCTCTAACATTTGTTCCCAGAATGATGGGAGCAGCGTTAGGGTTTCCCGTATCTGGGCAGACCACAGCATCAACTTCCTGGGACAGAGGCAGTGTACCATGGCACCTCGGCATGGTTATAGTCACTTGTAGCAATCCATGTATGGGGTAGGCCTGCTGATTCAGCCCCCACAATTCTAAACCTCTAGCGGGCTGTAAAGGTTTGTGGGCTAGATGTTGCAGGTAATAACTATAGTGGATTATTGTGACCTGTGATCCGGTATCAAACAAAGCTTGTACTGGCTGCCCATCTAACAGGATGTCCACCAAGGACTTAGGGCCCACCATGTTTCTGTCCTTTATCGCAGAGGGTTCTGTAACCTTGTTGGGGTAGCTACTTGGCTTCCCACATGACATTGTCTGCACTGCATTAGGGGAATCTTTCTCAGGACAGTCTTTAACAAAATGCCCCTCCTTGCCACACCCGAAACAACTGGTAGGGGTAGTGGCAGGTACCCCCTTATGCCACTCTGACGGGGACCTTTTCCGGATTGGGGTTATTGATGGTACACCCTTTCCAGTTACCTTAATATCCTTCGAGGTGGGTAAAGCAGGGTTCTGCTTTGGTACCCAGGAGGTACCAGCAAAGCGTAGGGTTGCCTCCTCTTGCTTAATCACTTTCATCAGGTCAATAAAGCCAGTATCTCTTTTATCCCTCAGGAGTATCTGCAACGTGGAATACATGGGGAAGAATGGGGACATCCCCTTTAGTAATTGTTTTAGATGTAGTGTATCTACTTCCTCTGCTGTAATCACTTTTTTTGACAAGAGATTCCGCAGCATGCAGATACATCCTCAGAAGACTTCTGTCTCATCTGTTTAAAGTCAGCCAATAACTGGTCAGGGTCCTCATGCTTCCCATATGCTGAAGTGAGGATATCAGTTATGTCCACAGCATTGTAATCTTTGTGACTGGCTTTAAAATTTAACACAATACTAGCTGCAGGGGGACGGACATGCTCCATAATTCGCTGCCTCTTGGTTTGTTCTGAGCAGGCCCACTCATCTAATGCTTGTAGTGCAGACTCCTTCCATGTCTCAAATCCCTCTTCCCCTGTAGGAACCGGCTCTGTGCCTGAAAATGTCTTTAGCTTTTTATAGTGAATCAGCTGCAAGCCCTGAGCCAATGCCTCTGTCATTTGGGTTATTGCGTCAGTCAAGGGATGCTCTGAAATGCTGACATCCTTAGCTTCACTGGTCTCAGTTACAAGCGGTTCTTGCTTTACTGTGTGCTGCACATTGCAGGGTAGTGACGGCAGCAGCCTCCTTTTTCTTCTGGTGTAGCCTGCATCTGGACTGGGTGCTTCAACTTTCCAGGGGGCAACAACAGCCTGGGGGTACACCAGGGGGCACCCTACTGATAAATCACCCGCAGGGAACACAGCATATGGCCCCACTTCTGAATTTAGTGGATCACTCACTTTGAAAAGCAGGACTGCATAACCGTCCATGGTTGATCCCTCATCTGCTATCAGATGTGCACCCTCCAAATGTCTGTATTGAGACAGGTTACTCTCTAACATTTCCAGTGTAACTTCAGGTGGTACACGATCAATGGCAAATACATGATCTGGGTTCACCTTTTCCTTTAGGGCCCATTCATAGACCTGGGCTGGCGTTATTAATGGCATATCTGCAGTGATTTCTGCTTCGATCTCAGCAGTGCCTCCAAATGTAGCCCTCTTTTGCTACTGCATGAAATCTAGCACGCATTCACCTGCGTGTGGCGCTACAGGAGCCCTGTGCCCCCGCTATATGGAAGGGCAGGTACACTGATAATGGCGTGCCTCCACCCAGGGCCAGGACAGGTTGGACTGTTACACCCCTCCCTGGGAAACTTCTCTGATCCACAACAAACACAGGAAAGGCTGATGGATTTATTGGCGGACACTATACCTTTAAATTAGCAGAGATAGATACAGCCTGCCAGCCAGGGCAACCTCCCTCACATAACATACAGTAGGTGGTACTTTCTGAACTGCTGAGGGGAATCCCCCACTTATGGGGCAAGTGCTTCAGAGTCTTAGAACTCCCTTTGGCTTTCCGTGCCCTGAGAAGAGCACGCTTTGTTCTTCAGAGCCCTGTACAGGACCCCCTTTCCTTCCGCACCCTAAACAGAGCGGGCTTTCTGCCACTGGGGGGTCCCAATTACTTTATTATACAGAGCACTGTGTGAGCTCCCAACACCTTGCTTGTCTATCTGCTTCCTCCTTCCCAGCAGCACCTCTTTCTCTCACTTCCTTCCTGTCAGCTCACACAGAGGGTGGGGCTCCTCCTCCTTACACAGTAACAGCACAGAGGAGAGACAAGTATACACAGCTCCCCTACATATATATCAGTAAATATTGCCTTTCCCTTGAGCTGCCATTTTGTGATGGGCTGTGTGCTCCCTCAGAGATCAGCTGACAGGAAGTGATGCAGCTCTAACTGTAACAGGAAGTAGTGTGGGAGCAACAGGCAGAACTTAAAATGGCAATTTTCTAACCTACATTGTTTGGGGGTATAGTTTTCCTTTACTAAAAAAACATTATCTGGCTTGTCTGTCATTAATAAAATAGCAATAAGCTGCACAAATAAAAACGATATGACAACTATAGTCTCATTCATTTCATAACAAACGAAATAGCAGCAATTCACAAAACACAAGGCTGCCCCACAATACCCATGTAATTAGGGGAAACTCCCGGCTACCCACTCAGAGACGTACTGCAGCCTCCGCTAAAGACTTTGCACTTTTGTGGGAATCATATATATATATATATATATATGTAGGGACCCATAGGGTTAAGCTCCCTATGGTGTTATCCCTTATCTTTATCTAATCTGTATTGTTATAGGGCAGAGCCCTCTGATATCAGGTTACTGTTATTAGGCTGCCCCCTATAGGTTTAGCCCAGGTTGACCACTCCCCTTGGCAGACTATATAGTGTCTTGCTCAAGGGAGTGGCTTCCTCTTTTGGCTGCATGCTGTGTTCTGGACAGATCCCAACTGAGCCTGGACCAGAACATAGGCCCAGAAGCCATTTGTACCTTAGGGGACCATCTACCCTAGTGCTAAGTCGGGGACAGGGCCCCGTGAACGAGGTAAAGCCAGCACAGACAGATTTGTTAATAGCACCCTCTAGGAGAGGTGATTGTAGTCAGCCTATTTAGTAAGGGCAGTCAATAGCCCCAACCAGGAGTTGTAAAAGGGTTTAGTCCACCCCGGCTCTGTAGTCGTTCTTTAGGGACCGGTTTTATTAGACGCCAGGTACCAGTGTTAGGAGCTCTCCCCTGGACCACAGTCGGCCGGAACACTCCCTTCTGAAAGGTCTATATCTCAGGTGTCAACTAATCCTCTGTGCATCCTCCAAGTGGGTTATTCTGTGCCTAAAGTGTCACATCTGCTGTACTATCTGTGACATCATACACTGCTGTGTCTGTGAGTATAACCCTGCTGCACTATTCAGTTGTGCCTTCAATAAACTTGTACCATAGTTAATAAGCAAGAATCCTCTGGCGTCCATCTTTTACCATCTGCACACCACACCTCAGCTAGTTGTAGTTCCACTACACCCTCGCTCCATCCTGATTCTCCCATATAGCGGAGGCTCACCCCTTTGTATTAAGTGTCGCAAATGTAACCCATGCTCTCTATTTACTACTAGCCTGGGTTTATTCCAAATTGGGTCAGAAAAGCGTTACATATATATATATAATGTGTGTGTATGTGTGTACATATATATACATATTGTGACATGCTGAATGCCTGTACATGCAATTTTGGGGGAATTAGCAATGGTAGGCAGGCAGGCATGCAGAGGATCTGGAGCATAGAGACAGGGACACCAAGGGGCTAATTTACTAAGACACGAATTTGAGTGCTGCGAGGGCTCAGCAAGGCTTACTGTGAAGCCTGAGTGTTCCAGAGTGTGGAACCAACCCTGGAAGGGGAGAACCCTGAAGGAGGGACATATCAAAACCCTGAACTATTTATGAACTTATGTCTTTATGTTTCTGTTGGGAAGAACTGGCCCTAAATAAACCTGAGTTTTGCCTGAAGACTTGGGGGCACATTTACTAACCCACGAACGGGCCAAATGCGTCCGATTGCGTTTTTTTCGTAATGATCGGTATATGGCGATTTTCCGGAAAATGATCGCGACTTTTTCGTTGCCATTCCGAATGTTGCGCAATATCTGGTGATTTTTTCTTAGCGTTAAAACTTGCGCGAAAAGTCGCGCCTTTTTCGTAGCCATTCCGAAAGTTGCGCAAAATGTTGCGATTTTTTCGTAGCGTTCGGATTCATTCAAGCTTCAGTATGGTGACTTTTCTTGGGCCAGGTTGTAGCTGCAGGGTGCCATTGAGTCCTATGGGAGACTTTCCTTGGGCCGGGTTGGAGCTGCAGAAGTGCCATTGAGCCCTATGGGAGACTTTCCTTGGGCCGGGTTGGAGCTGCAGAGTGCCATTGAGCCCTATGGGAGACTTTCCTTGGGCCGGGTTGGAGCTGCAGAGTGCCATTGAGGCCCTATGGGAGGCTTTCCTTGGGCCGGGTTGGAGCTGCAGAGTGCCATTGAGCCCTATGGGAGGCTTTCCTTGGCCGGGTTGGAGCTGCAGAGTGCCATTGAGCCCTATGGGAGGCTTTCCTTGGGCCGGGTTGGAGCTGCAGAGTGCCATTGAGCCCTATGGAGGCTTTCCTTGGGCCGGTTGGAGCTGCAGAGTGCCATTGAGCCCTATGGAGACTTTCCTTGGGCCGGGTTGGAGCTGCAGGGTGCCATTGAGTCCTATGGGAGGGACTTCCTTGGGCCGGGTTGGAGCTGCAGAGTGCCATTGAGCCCTATGGAGGCTTTCCTTGGGCCGGGTTGGAGCTGCAGAGTGCCATTGAGCCCTATGGGAGACTTTCCTTGGGCCGGGTTGGAGCTGCAGAGCGCCATTGAGCCCTATGCGAGACTTTCCTTGGGCCGGGTTGGAGCTGCAGAGTGCATTGAGCCCTATGGGAGGCTTTCGCTTGGGCCGGGTTGGAGCTGCAGAGTGCCATTGAGCCCTATGGGAGGCTTTCCTTGGGCCAGGTTGGAGCTGCAGAGTGCCATTGAGCCCTTATGGGAGGCTTTCCCTTGGGCCGGGTTGGAGCTGCAGAGTGCCATTGAGCCCTATGGGAGACTTTCCTTGGCCGGTTGGAGCTGCAGAGTCCATTGAGCCCTATGGGAGACTATCCTTGGCAGGCATGGCCCTGGGACTCCCTGGCCGGGGAGCTGCAGAGTGCCATTGAGCCCTATGGGAGACTTTCCTTGGGCCGGGTTGGAGCTGCAGAGTGCCATTGAGCCCTATGGGAGACTTTCCTTGGGCCGGGTTGGAGCTGCAGAGTGCCATTGAGCCCTATGGGAGACTTTCCTTGGGCCGGGTTTGAGCTGCAGAGTGCCATTGAGCCCTATGGGAGGCTTTCCTTGGGCCGGGTTGGAGCTGCAGAGTGCCATTGAGCCCTATGGGAGACTTTCCTTGGGCCGGGTTGGAGCTGCAGAGTGCCATTGAGCCCTATGGGAGACTTTCCTTGGGCCGGGTTGGAGCTGCAGAGTGCCATTGAGCCCTATGGGAGACTTTCCTTGGGCCGGGTTGGAGCTGCAGAGTGCCATTGAGCCCTATGGGAGACTTTCCTTGGGCCGGGTTGGAGCTGCAGAGTGCCATTGAGCCCTATGGGAGGCTTTCCTTGGGCTGGGTTGGAGCTGCAGAGTGCCATTGAGCCCTATGGGAGACTTTCCTTGGGCCGGGTTGGAGCTACAGAGTGCCATTGAGCCCTATGGGAGACTTTCCTTGGGCCAGGTTGGAGCTGCAGAGTGCCATTGAGCCCTATGGGAGACTTTCCTTGGGCCGGGTTGGAGCTGCAGAGTGCCATTGAGCCCTATGGGAGGCTTTCCTTGGGCCGGGTTGGAGCTGCAGAGTGCCATTGAGCCCTATGGGAGACTTTCCTTGGGCCGGGTTGGAGCTGCAGAGTGCCATTGAGCCCTATGGGAGACTTTCCTTGGGCCGGGTTGGAGCTGCAGAGTGCCATTGAGCCCTATGGGAGACTTTCCTTGGGCCGGGTTGGAGCTGCAGAGTGCCATTGAGCCCTATGGGAGACTTTCCTTGGGCCGGGTTGGAGCTGCAGAGTGCCATTGAGCCCTAT
This sequence comes from Xenopus tropicalis, assembly GCF_000004195.4. Taxonomy (NCBI): domain Eukaryota; kingdom Metazoa; phylum Chordata; class Amphibia; order Anura; family Pipidae; genus Xenopus; species Xenopus tropicalis. The sequence continues at coordinate 126,486,855 of NC_030683.2, read as the reverse complement.
GGGAGACTTTCCTTGGGCCGGGTTGGAGCTGCAGAGTGCCATTGAGCCCTATGGGAGGCTTTCCTTGGGCCGGGTTGGAGCTGCAGAGTGCCATTGAGCCCTATGGGAGACTTTCCTTGGGCCGGGTTGGAGCTACAGAGTGCCATTGAGCCCTATGGGAGACTTTCCTTGGGCCCAGGTTGGAGCTGCAGAGTGCCATTGAGCCCTATGGGAGACTTTCCTTGGGCCGGGTTTGGAGCTGCAGAGTGCCATTGAGCCCTATGGGAGACTTTCCTTGGGCCGGGTTGGAGCTGCAGAGTGCCATTGAGCCTATGGGAGACTTTCCTTGGGCCGGGTTTGAGCTGCAGAGTGCCATTGAGCCCTATGGGAGGCTTTCCTTGGGCCGGGTTGGAGCTGCAGAGTGCCATTGAGCCCTATGGGAGACTTTCCTTGGGCCGGGTTGGAGCTGCAGAGTGCCATTGAGCCCTATGGGGAGACTTTCCTTGGGCCGGGTTGGAGCTGCAGAGTGCCATTGAGCCCTATGGGAGACTTTCCTTGGGCCGGGTTGGAGCTGCAGAGTGCCATTGAGCCCTATGGGAGACTTTCCTTGGGGCCAGGTTGGAGCTGCAGAGTGCCATTGAGCCCTATGGGAGACTTTCCTTGGGCCGGGTTGGAGCTGCAGAGTGCCATTGAGCCCTATGGGAGACTTCCTTGGGCCGGGTTGGAGCTGCAGAGTGCCATTGAGCCCTATGGGAGACTTTCCTTGGGCCGGGTTGGAGCTGCAGAGTGCCATTGAGCCCTATGGGAGACTTCCTTGGCCGGGTTGGAGCTGCAGAGTGCCATTGAGCCCTATGGGAGACTTTCCTTGGGCCGGGTTTGGAGCTGCAGAGTGCCATTGAGCCTTATGGGAGACTTCCTTGGGCCGGGTTGGAGCTGCAGAGTGCCATTTGAGCCCTATGGGAGGCTTTCCTTGGGCCGGGTTGGAGCTGCAGAGTGCCATTGAGCCCTATGGGAGACTTTCCTTGGGCCGGGTTGGAGCTGCAAGAGTGCCATTGAGCCCTATGGGAGACTTCCTTGGGCCGGGTTGGAGCTGCAGGTGCCATTGAGCCCTATGGGGACTTCCTTGGGCCGGGTTTGGCTGCAGAGTGCCATTGAGCCCTATGGGAGACTTTCCTTGGGCCGGGTTGGAGCTGCAGAGTGCCATTGAGCCCTATGGGAGACTTTCCTTGGGCCGGGTTGGAGCTGCAGAGTGCCATTGAGCCCTATGGGAGACTTTCCTTGGGCCGGGTTGGAGCTGCCAGAGTGCCATTGAGCCCTATGGGAGACTTTCCTTGGGCCGGGTTGGAGCTGCAGAGTGCCATTGAGCCCTATGGGAGACTTTTCCTTGGGCCGGGTTGGAGCTGCAGAGTGCCATTGAGCCCTATGGGAGGCTTTTCCTTGGGCCGGGTTGGAGCTGCAGAGTGCCATTGAGCCCTATGGGAGACTTTCCTTGGGCCGGGTTGGAGCTGCAGAGTGCCATTGAGCCCTATGGGAGACTTTCCTTGGGCCGGGTTGGAGCTGCAGAGTGGCCATTGAGCCCTATGGGAGACTTTCCTTGGGCCGGGTTGGAGCTGCAGAGTGCCATTGAGCCCTATGGGAGACTTTCCTTGGGCCGGGTTTGGAGCTGCAGAGTGCCATTGAGCTGCCAGACTTTCCTTGGGCCGGGTTGGAGCTGCAGAGTGCCATTGAGCCCTGGGAGACTTTCCTTGGGCCGGGTTGGAGCTGCAGAGTGCCATTGAGCCCTATGGGAGACTTTCCTTGGGTTGGAGCTGCAGAGTGCCATTGAGCCCTATGGGAGACTTTCCTTGGGCCGGGTTGGAGCTGCAGAGTGCCATTGAGCCCTATGGGAGAGGAGCTGCAGAGTGCCATTGAGCCCGGAGACTTTCCTTGGGCCGGGTTGGAGCTGCAGAGTGCCATTGGGAGAGCTTGGGAGACTTTCCTTGGGCCGGGTTGGAGCTGCAGAGTGCCATTGAGCCCTATGGGAGATGGAGCTGCAGAGTGCCATTCCTTCCGGTTGGAGCTGCAGAGTGCCATTGAGCCCTATGGGAGAGAGCCCTATGGGAGACTTTCCTTGGGCCGGGTTGGAGCTGCAGGGTGCCATTGAGTCCTATGGGAGGCTTCCAAAATCATGCTAAGTCTGAAAGTTTCGCCCGCCACTTACGAGCGCTCAATACGAAAAAGTCGCGACAAGATACGAGCGAATCGTAATGGCTACGAAAAACTCACGTTTTTTCGCGCAAATCGTATTGGTAACGAAAAAGTCGCGACAATTTCCGAAAAGTCATAAAGGCGCCGAAAAAAATCGCAAAAAATACGAAAAAGTCGCAAAATGTTTGTTTTCCAATCGGAATTTTTCCAATTCGGATTCGAATTCGTGTCTTAGTAAATCAGCCCCTTGGTGTCCCTGTCTCTATGCTCCAGATCCTCTGCATGCCTGCCTGCCTACCATTGCTAATTCCCCCAAAATTGCATGTACAGGCATTCAGCATGTCACAATATGTATATATATATGTATATACACACACACATTATATATATTATTATATATATTATATACCTGTATATATGCACAAACACATATTATTTGGGTGAACATAACCTTTTATTAAGAAACCCATTTTTGGTCCCACCCATAGGACACTGCTCCAAATAAACCTTTACTCTATTACACATGAGCTATAAGCAAGCCACTTTGCGGTTGGTCTCCATTATAAAGCCCAGCTGCAGGCTGTATAACTCTATTTGTTATAGGCAACATATACATTGCCTGAGGCATTTCTAAATTGACCCTAAAAGCAATAGATATAAAGGAAGAATCACGGCCAAGAGCTGAACAAAGAGATTTTATTGAAAGACCTTGTCACAATGTAGGGAGACTGCAATATAACCCGCGGGCGTCGGAGGGGGACAGGGAGGAACATTTATTTGTAGAACTCGTGCTCCTGTTCATCCTTCTTGATGACCGTCTTATAGGCTTTCTCAAAGTCCTTGGCTAACACTATGTATCGGTTCTCCCGCACCGCCAGCATTCCACCCTGAAATACAGGAGAGAGGTGTCAGAATGGAACACAGGGACCTGAAGGCATTCCCAGCCTATTCTCCCCCCCGATGGGTCACGTGATTTATAGTAAACTCTATTGGGAGCTGCTTTAGGAGCTTTGGCACCATGTTTCTTGGATACTAAAAATGGCGGCATGTAAAGCATATTTAAGGCAGCCCGTGGAATGGAACTATGACATTAGACTGTCAGGGTTGGGGGTGTTTTCTCTGGGGAAAAGGTTTTTGTGAGGGGAGATGATTACTACAATGGGACAGAAACATAAGAATTGCACTTACCTCTTGGCAGATGGAGTTAATATCCGCTCCGGAAATCTTATCAGGACGAGCAACATCTAAGGGGTGAGTCAAGGAATGTTAACCAATTGCCTCTCATACACTCTATTGGTACAAACAGCCCATGTTCGGGAAGCTGCTGCTGAATCGATGTACCCCTACTTCCTATGGCACCTTAATATGCCCGCAGCACTGTGCCCCACTGATCTACAGCCACGACCTGCTCCTTGGCCAAAGCGCTGCCTGATACTTATCTACATTCATAACTAACATAGCATTAAAGGACCAGCAGTGAAAATCTGTCCTGTTTCATCAAAAAATTTGTGAAACTGTGGAAAAAATCTACAAAATGGTGAAATTTCGAGAAACTCATTGAAGTGATTGGGTGTTTTTTTTGCAGTGTTTTTTCATGTGTGTATGGTGCAAAAATGCCCATAGTAACATAGTAAGTTAGGTTGAAAAAAGACATATGCCCATCACGTTCAACCATAATGCCTATATATAACCTGCCTGACTGCTAGTTGCCCCAGAGGAAGGCAAAAAACCCCATCTGAAGCCTCTCTAATTTGCCTCAGAGGGGAAACAATTCCTTCCTGACTCCAAGATGGCAATCGGACCAGTCCCTGGATCAGGTATTGCAAAGTACTATAAATGTTCCTACTGTCCAGGGAAAACCTCCGTGGATTCATTCTAGAGAAAAGGGATCTTTCCCAGAGATCCCAGTCAGAGCTCCCTAGGAGTCTCCATGCAATTGGCACAAGGATACAGTCCTCCAGATCCACCTCCTCCGACAGGTTCATTTTGCTGGTGATGGTGGAGAATATGAGACGTTTCTGTCGGCGGTCGGGTAAGGGGAATTCTATTTTCCTGTCGAGACGCCCGGGGCGCAGCAGTGCCGGATCTAGTGTGTCTGCCCGGTTGGTGGCCATGATTACCTGTTAGGATAAACAAACAATACGTTAATAATGAGATAATAATACATTTTATCCATATAAAGAACACTGCTAATTTCGATGCATCATTCTAATAGGTTGAGCATAGCATTGAGATAAGTAACACTGGGCGAGGACTCACCTTTACATTCACGTTCTGGTCAAATCCGTCCATCTGGTTAAGGAGCTCCAGCAGAATTCGCTGCACCTCGCGGTCGGCTGCAGGGGCCAAAGGATAATATAGTGAGACGTTGCATTGGTTTAGCCAATGAGAAAGCAAAGCCTCCTTACTGCATACTATGTATTTATATCAGCTGCGACAAAAGGTTCCTAATGTCACAAAAACGTGCACTATAGGGTGAAGACACACAGAGCTACTAGTAGCAGCTACTTGTCGTGGCTACTAAAACAGACAATGCTGATCATTTACAGATAATTGTCTCTACGTGTGTTTTAGCAGAGGCAATTCTCAGTATTGTATATGGCAGGGGATTTTCTGGCGTTTAGCATCCCTGACAAGTAGCTGCTACTAAGTAGCTCCGTGTGTCTTTGCCCTTATAATTGCTGCACTGAGCAGGCTAGGCTCCAGTTATACAGCTCATTGTGTGTGTAACACTCACCTCCTGTCTGGGCATCAAAGCGCTTTGTGGCGATGGCATCGATCTCATCAATAAATATAATGGCGGGGGCATTCTCTTTGGCCAGCCGGAAAACATCCCGCACCATGCGAGGGCCCTCTCCCAGGTACTTCTGAACGAACTCGGAGCCCACCACACGGATAAAGGCAGCTGTGGGGCAGAAACAGCGAGGAAGTTAAGTCGACAGATGAACCAGAACAGCGGTGGTTTCCATCCAATATGTGTGCCCAATCATAAACTGGCATACAGTTATCAGCCTAGCTGTTCCTGCTGAATTGTGCTTAGTACCGGGGAATCCCTATGTGCCATAGTTTTATGGTATCTCTCTTTACAGGCTATGAGCAAACTTAGGGGGCTGTTCCTGCTGAATTGTGCTTAGTACCGGGGAATCCCTATGCTGCCATAGTTTTATGGTATCTCTCTTTACAGGCTATGAGCAAACTTAGGGGGCTGTTCCTGCTGAATTGTGCTTAGTATAGGGGAATCATTGTGTGCCATAGTTTTATGGTATCTCTCTGTACAGGCTATGAGCAAACTTAGGGGGCTGTTCCTGCTGAATTGTGCTTAGTACAGGGGAATCCCTATGCTGTCATAGTTTTATGGTATCTCTCTGTACAGGCTATGAGCAAACTTAGGGGGCTGTTCCTGCTGAATTGTGCTTAGTACAGGGGAATCCCTATGCTGCCATAGTTTTATGGTATCTCTCTGTACAGGCTATGAGCAAACTTAGGGGGCTGTTCCTGCTGAATTGTGCTTAGTACAGGAGAATCCCTATGCTGTTTTTGTATAAATCTACAAGCTATAAACATTTAAATAAAAAAGGGAAAATATAAATAAGGGAATTGTATCTGTAACATTAAAATAATTTTACAACTGTCACTCGTGCCCTCATCTGTTTTGTATTTAGCCATTGTTTATCTGCCATTTCCTACTGTACAAGTTCCCAGCACACAAACACCAATGCTCACCTGTAGTGTGATGAGCCACAGCCTTGGCCAGCATAGTCTTCCCACATCCTGGGGGGCCGTACATCAAAACCCCTCTGGGTGGGTCAATCCCTATCTGTAATAGGAAAATCACAGTTATGTTAAATCACAAAACCGACACACTGCTTCCTACTGTCAATCCTGCCCCCCCCCAACGTACCTGTTTATAGAGCTCAAAGTGCGTTAGTGGCAGTTCCACTGCCTCCCTCACTTCCTGTTTCTGGATGTCCATCCCCCCAATATCGGAGTACAGCACATCTGGCTTCTGGTCTGTGGAGGGAACAACATGAACAACGTCAGGGCCAGAGTAGAACTCACTCATTTAATATTAATTACTCATTAATACAAATGTATTTGTAGCTGTAATATTGGTGTGTAGGCGCCATCTCAGTGCCTTGTGCCTGAGTCTGAGCTTTCAGCCAGCGCTACACATTAGAACTGCTTTCAGCTAACCTATTGTTTCTCCTACTCCCATGTAACTGGAGGAGTCCCAAGCCGGACTTGGATTTCTTACTATTGAGTGCTATTCTGATACCTACTGGGAGCTGCTATCTTGCTCCCTTCCCATTGTTCTGCTGATCGGCTGCTGGGGGTGAGGGGGGGGGATATCACTCCAACTTGCAGCGCAGCAGTAAAGTGTGCCTGAGTCTGAGCTTTCAGCCAGCGCTACACATTAGAACTGCTTTCAGCTAACCTATTGTTTCTCCTACTCCCATGTAACTGGAGGAGTCCCAAGCCGGACTTGGATTTCTTACTATTGAGTGCTATTCTGATACCTACTGGGAGCTGCTATCTTGCTCCCTTCCCATTGTTCTGCTGATTGGCTGCGGGGGGGAGGGCGGGGGGATATCACTCCAACTTGCAGCACAGCAGTAAAGTGAGACTGAAGTTTATCAGAGCACAGGTCACATGGCTGTGGCACCCTGGGAAATGAAGAATATGGCTAGCCCTATGGGAAAAACAGATTAAAATGCAGGATTCTGCTGGAGAAGCTCTATTAACTGATGGGCTTTGAAAAAAACATGTTTTCCCATGACGATATTCCTAGCAACTTTGCAATTAGTTTTCATTATTTTTTATAGTTTTTACATTATTTGCTTCCTCTTCTACATCTTTCCAGCTTTCATGTTGGGGATACCGACCCCAGTAGATAAGAAACTATTGTCCTTTGAGCTTACAATTTTATTGTTGTTACTTTTTACTACTTATCTTTCTTTTCAGGCCTTCTTCTACTCATAGAACAGTCTCTCATTCAAACTACTGCCTGGTTGCTAAGGTAAAAAACACCCAAGGAAACAGATAGCTGCTGAGATTCCAAACTGGAATTTGATGTTACAGTGCATGGATAGAGACATGGGCAAGGCAGTCAGTTACCTGAGGTGAGCATCATGATGCTGCTGTCTGCCTCTGGGGGTAGGACGTCCACTAAAGCATTGCTGTGTTTGTGCAGAGCCACAGAGGCATTGGGCTTCAGCAACTCCCTGTCAATGGTGCTCAGGATCCGGACATAGTAATTAGAGCCTGGAAAAGATAATAAAGATTGTAATTTAACTGGAAAAAAGGTGAAAAAAGTTCTATTCATTTTCTAAAAGCAAACACCAAGAAACCAGTACAGGTATGGGACCTGTTATCCGGAAACCCATTATCCAGAAAGTTATTACAGATTATGGAAAGTCCACCTCCCATAAAATCTATTTTAAGAAAAAAAATATTTTTTAATCTCTGTAATAATAAAACAGTACCTGTACTTGATCCCAACTAAGATATAATTACCCCTTATTGGGGCAGAACAGCCCTATTGGGTTTATTTAATGGTTAAATGATTCCCTTTTCTCTGTAATAATAAAACAGTACGTGTACTTGATCCCAACTAAGATATAATTACCCCTTATTGGGGGCAGAACAGCCCTATTGGGTTTATTTAATGGTTAAATGATTCCCTTTTCTCTGTAATAATAAAACAGTACCTGTACTTGATCCCAACTAAGATATAATTACCCCTTATTGGGGCAGAACAGTCCTATTGGGTTTATTTAATGGTTAAATGATTCCCTTTTCTCTGTAATAATAAAACAGTACCTGTACTTGATCCCAACTAAGATATAATTACCCCTTATTGGGACAAAACAGCCCTATTGGGTTTATTTAATGTTTAAATTATTGTTTAGTAGACATAACAGTAAGGGAATTATATAGCCTATGGAACAGGGAGGCAATTACTGCCCAATGGGAGCAGCCTTTATACCTGTGGTTGATCCCACAATGGCGGTGTTCTGATCTACAGCTTCCAAGAACTGCCCAATGACCAAGGGGATGCTCTGTATACGTTTCACCTCCTCCTGGGCATGGAGGAATTCCTTCTTCAGGTTTTTCTGTTCATCCTTAATGTATTCCTCCTGCACCTCCAGGAATTCCAGCTCCTGCTGCAGCTTCTGTAACGCAAACACGGGTTTGTTACAGAAAGGCGAAAGCCGATTGGCTAATAACCAGGATCATTATTGGGCAATGACCCACCTTATAGCGACTGTATAAATCCTCCAGGTCTTCAGGCTCCGGCCCAAGGAAGGAGAGGGCTGTGATTGGGCGGGATGAGGCCAGGGAAGGAGCTTCTTCCTGCCAGGGGGAAAGAGAGCAGTAGGGTTGTGATTTATTGGGGTAGTTCCCCTTGAAATTCATTATTACTATGATGTAGACATTTTGCAATTGGTCTTCATTTCTTATTATTTGTAGTGTTTCAGTTATTTAGCAGCTCTCCAGTTTGTAATTTCAGTAGCTATCTAGTTGCTATGGTCTCGTTTACCTTAGCAACCAGGCAGCGGTGTGAATGGGACGCTGGAATATGGATAGAAGAGGGACTCAATAATAATAATAATCTCAAAAGAGAGAATGTTTTTGGCTGCAGGGGTCAGCGACCCCCCCCATGTGAAAGCTGAATAGATGTAAACAATGAAAGCAAATAATTAAAAAAAACAAATAGTGAAGACCAATTGCAAAGTTGCTAGGAATAGTATAATATAACATACTAAAAGTTATCTTAAAGGTGAACCTCCCCTTTAATAACCTTCAGCTGCAATATGTAATCAATACTACAACTCCCATGATCCCCAGGGAGCCGGTGGAAGGGATGCTGAGCTTTATGGTTGGTAGTTGGGCAGCCCTGGTGTATATAATGATATATCAGAGCCAGCTGTTTAATATTAACTTTATAATGTTATATTATCTGCCTTCTCTGAACTCCAAGGGGATCCCGCAGAGCATGCCGGGAGCGGTAGTACAATAACAGCAGCGGGGCGTTTGTGTAGCACAGACAGTCCCGGCCTCACGGCCCCGCCAAGCTACTCATTACCTGCCCGCTCCCCTTCTCTATGACAATCCCGATCTCCTCCATTATCGCTGATTTTCCTGTGTCACCGCCGCTCACTAACTCAACTTCACTTCCGGTGCCGACGGGGGAAGTGACGTCGGCGAGAGGCGGCTGGAAGCTGTTGCAGCATGGGAGTTGTAGTTTTCAATGTTTCCCCCCCTATCCGCAAACACCAACATACACTGGTACGAATACCGCCTCCCTCTGTGCAACTACTATTCCTGAACGATCAGCGCTCGGCTAATAATCCTTGGTGAGCAGCCAATACCAACAGGAAGTATACAGTATTCCTTTTTCTATTGGATGTCCGGTCACTATAGTCCCGCCTATTCGCTTAGTATTGTCCAACCAGCGGAAAGGCAAGACGGCGGTTCTTTACGGCTTGTGAAGTCGGTGCCAGGCGGCTCTGTAGGGATGGCGAGTCTGTGGATGGGCGATGTAAGTTATGGCAGTGGTACCATGTGACTTAACCCTTACTCCTCTGTAGTGTGAGTGAATGGAGTCACTGGTGCCATGTGTATTGTTGTATTCACTTCTAACCAATGACTCTTGTCTTTTTCTTCTCATGAACCGACCCAATACTGTAACTCACTCACTCCCTGTGTCTTCTGCAATATGTTCCCTTCCCATCAGCTGGAGCCATTCATGGATGAGTCTTTCATCACCCAAGCCTTTGCCACTATGGGCGAAACCATTGCCGGTGTGAAGATCATTCGGAACAGGATGACCGAGTAAGTACCCCCCTACTGTCTCTTGTAAGGATATTAGAAGGCCGAGTATCACTCATGTATTATAAGGGATACTGTACCCCCTACTGTAAATGATAAGGATATTAGCAGTCACTGAGGGGTTCTGTGCCCCCCATATAAAGGCACAAGGCTGCAGGCTGAGTTATACAGGGAACTCTGAGTATCACTCATGTATTATAAGGGATACTGTACCCCCTACTGTAAATGATAAGGATATTAGCAGTCACTGAGGGGTTCTGTGCCCATATAAAGGCACAAGGCTGCAGGCTGAGTTATACAGGGAACTCTGAGTATCACTCATGTATTATAAGGGATAATGTACCCCCTACTGTAAATGATAAGGATATTAGCAGTCACTGAGGGGTTCTGTGCCCCCCATATAAAGGCACAAGGCTGCAGGCTGAGTTATACAGGGAACTCTGAGTATCACTCATGTATTATAAGGGATAATGTACCCCCTACTGTAAATGATAAGGATATTAGCAGTCACTGAGGGGTTCTGTGCCCCCCATATAAAGGCACAAGGCTGCAGGCTGAGTTATACAGGGAACTCTGAGTATCACTCATGTATTATAAGGGATACTGTACCCCCTACTGTAAATGATAAGGATATTAGCAGTCACTGAGGGGTTCTGTGCCCATATAAAGGCACAAGGCTGCAGGCTGAGTTATACAGGGAACTCTGAGTATCACTCATGTATTATAAGGTATAATGTACCCCCTACTGTAAATGATAAGGATATTAGCAGTCACTGTATAATCTCCCCCTCTCTCCTGCCCCTATAGAGGACTGCCCGGTTACTGCTTTGTGCAATTCGCACAGCAGGAAGCTGCAGAGAGGTGTTTGCTGAAACTCCATGGGAAACCTTTGCCCGGTGCTTCCTATGTAAGTACATTAATAGTCCATGCTTGTGTAGTTATTGAGTAATTATTGTTTAACTAATATTCTTGTATCCAAAAGTATGGCCAAAGAATAAGGGAGTATGGCTCATATACAGGATCTATTTATGGCCCCTCCCCCAAACAAATGTTTGTAAGTACACAATACTTGGGAGAGACACACAATCTTTGTCACTCTCTGACCAAATGGTGCAATTGTCTCTCTGTTCAAATATAAGATAAGGGAATCATTTAACCATGAAATAAACCCAATAGGGCTGTTCTGCCCCAATAAGGGGTAATTATATCTTAGTTGGGATCAAGTACAGGTACTGTTTTATTATTACAGAGAAAAGGGAATCATTTAACCATGAAATAAACCCAATAGGGCTGTTCTGCCCCAATAAGGGGTAATTATATCTTAGTTGGGATCAAGTACAGGTACTGTTTTATTATTACAGAGAAAAATACTTTTTCTGCTGTAAACAATTATTTATATTAAACTATTATTTTTCTTCAATCTGCTCTTTCAGAATAAACGATTCAAGCTCAACCGTGCGTTTTATGCCAAACCACCAGAACCCAAGTAAGTCATTTCTTATTGATTCTATTTGGCATCTGCTGTTTAACAGAATAAAATTTTTGTGTGTGTGTACAATATCCGTATCAGGAAGAGTCCATCGGCATCTGGACACTGCACTGGTACAGAGATCAGCTGACAGGAAGTGATGCAGCTCTAACTGTAAAAGGAAGTAGTGCAGAAGCAACAGGCAGAACTCTGCCCATTCATTGGCTGATGGGGCCTAGCATGTATGTGTGCCTTGGCTTGTTTGTGTGCACTGTGACTCCTATGATCCCAGGGGGCGGCCCTTAGTACATGAAATGGCAGTTTCCTATTTAGGATTACCCAATGGCACATACTGCTAAATACGTATATTTATATGAAAATGGGTTATTGAGATGAAGCAGGGCTTTACATATGAGCTGTTTATGCAATATATTTTTATAGAGACCTACATTGTTTGGGGGTATAGTTTCCCTTTAATAAAAGGAGCTAGTGTAAAGTCAAGCTTCCTACCCAGTAGGGATCTACTATCTATAACTGATAGATATCACTAATTCACAAGCTTATGCCTGTGAGCCTTTCAGTGGGGCAAAGCTGTAATACAGGTATGGGATCCGTTATCCGGAAACCTGTTATCCAGAATGTTCCGAATTACTTACTGCTCCTATGGACTTCATTATGAGTAAATAATTTAAATGATTCCCTTTTCTCTGTAATAATAAAACAGTACCTGTACTTGATCCCAACTAAGATATAATTACCCCTTATTGGGGGCAGAACAGCCCTATTGGGTTTATTTCATGGTTAAATGATTCCCTTTTCTCTGTAATAATAAAACAGTACCTGTACTTGATCCCAACTAAGATATAATTACCCCTTATTGGGGGCAGAACAGCCCTATTGGGTTTATTAATGGTTAAATGATTCCCTTTTCTCTGTAATAATAAAACAGTACCTGTACTTGATCCCAACTAAGATATAATTACCCCTTATTGGGGGCAGAACAGCCCTATTGGGTTTATTTCATGGTTAAATTATTCCCTTTTCTCTGTAATAATAAAACAGTACACACCTTGTAATTGTAGAAAAAAGGGGTGCCCAGCACATAATACAATGCTGTGTTAGTGTTTTTATAGAGACATACCAGAGATTACCCCCTCCATGTTCTGACAGTAGAATCATACATTTGCCCCCTAGCAAAAAAAGGAGACCCTCAGCTTAATGCAAAACCCATGATCCCCCTGCTGTGTTGCTTTAACTCAAGTATTTTACCTGTGCTTCCAACAGAAGAGCAGCACCCTATTTATCCACTAGATGGAGCACCATCTCCCCTTCATTTGTTGCTGTTCATTCTTGCTCTGTGCACAAACAGTTGCAACAATAGTAAGGTAGCCATATTGTGTGTGGCCCCTTGTGCACTTTCTGACTATTTGGCCCTTTAGCCAGAGAGTCATTCCAGATCATATATGTCCATGTCAGTGTAGGAAGTGGATTGCTCTCTAACATTTGCAACCCCCCAGTGATTGTACCTTTCCTTCCCCTTTAAACATATTACCTCTTTATCTATTTACCTGTTCTTTTTATATATATTTTTTAATACAGCCAGAATCCCAAACCACTGATGACTCAAGCGAGTGACTATACCCAGGCCTTTAACTACTACTCCCAGCAGTTCCAGCAGATGTTTTCCAACTGGAAATATGACCAGCAAAGTGGCGGTTACAGTTATCAACAATACGGAGACACCGCAAGTACCTGGCAGGTAAGGAAGGTGCTTAGATGCCTGACTGTGTAGGGAACAGTTCCCTAAGCCCCGCCCCCTGCTGATCTGGCTGACTGCTTTGTGACTCAAATGAATGCAACAGTAGTCGCCTGTCCCTCAGCCTGCCTTCAGCCTGCCTCCTCCCAATCCCACAATTCCCTGCTGCACACATGATGCCAATAAGCAAAGGAACATCCCAATGCAATGCATTGTGGGTTATGTAGTTCCTGAATGCTGTCTGTAAGCTGTGGAGAAGTTGTTACAATTTGTAACATCAGTGTTTTAGTCCCTCCTCCCCTGCCAGGATTTCAAATGATGCAGAAAGAGAAGAACAGTTTTGCAGCTGGATTTCAGCATATAAACATGGGATTTATTCCTGCTTTGTGAAGCAACAGGTTAAAGTGATAGGGATATTAGGGGTTTCTGGGTTGTGTGGGGAAAATTTTGGTCCTGAAATTGTAATTGTTACTCAGATGCCAGGATGTATATAATACAGTTTATCGCTAACCTTTTTATTCCATTTTGCATTTTTAGGCCCCTGAGGAAACAGCAGAAACGGCAGAGGAAGCTCTGGAAGGTGAGCCCCTTAAGCCTTGCACTTATTTATAAGGTACATATGGTTGCTATGGGTAACTAGACCAGAAATTAGGAACATCTCAAACGAACAGTATATCCCTTTCCCTTCAGTCTGTGTTTTTGATTCTTAATTTGCCCTTTCAATGGCGGCCTAACGCTGTGCTTGTGCAGTGAGTGACTTGCCTTTCCTGTCCCCGCAGATCCCGTGCTCCAATTGGACATTAACGAGGCCAATAAGCAGTTTATGGAGCAGAGTGAAGAGCTGTACAATGCACTTATGGACTGTCACTGGCAGCCGCTGGACACCGTCATGTCCAAGATCCCGACAGACATGTGACTTTACCCTGTAAGGACGCTGGGAAATCCACTTGACTAAAACAGCCGGTAGCCAATGAGAGCAGCTGAATATTTCCAGGGCTAAGGGTAGTGGCGCTTGAGGGGACTTTATGGCTCTGCGGACAACATTGCAAACATCCAGCGCTTTCAAGTCAAGTTGAATCTTTCCTTTCCATTTGTATAGAGCTGGAACAGACGTCTCTGCATCGTGTGCTTTGTGATATTCCGGTTTTCCATTGTTTTACTGAAACCTTTTCTATCCGTTCATCAACACGCAGTTCTGTAAAGACGATAAAATTCACTATTTTACTATCTTCTGTGCTGTCTTGTTGGATTCATATCCCTTGCGGGTCCGAGTTGAGCGCTTCCGCTTGTTCTCCTGCCCGCGAACTAACACTGCCGGCCTGTGTCTTATAGGTGCCAAACACGCCCCGCCCCTTTTGTGATGTCATTGCGGGGCGGGTCTATACATAGAGGGCAGAAGCTGGGTAGGGGTTGGGTTGGGAGCGGGTGGGTTGAATTTTTCTTGTGTTATTCTAATGGGCTGCACGGGTCTAGTAATTCTGTACAACCCTGCTGCCGGAGAAGCCTCAATGGAAGGATAGGAATAGAAAAAAGAAGTACTAATGGAGTAAGGAGGGAAGCAGTGGCGCTGGAGGTATTTTCTGGAACATGAGCAGGTAAGATGTTTCTATACATCTCCGAATTCATCGTGTAACTGCCATCAGTAGTTCCATCACCTTCCATCGACCTTAGGGTCGCTGACCCCCTGACTTTGAAAGTGCCACTGAACAGAAAAAGAATGTAAATAGCTGAAGAGCACAGCGAAGTCAAATATACTTGATATTTTATCTTTTCTATTCTGTACACAGAAGAGTTTGTCTACATGGTGATAATGAGCTCTGTATAAACAAGTCCCTCCCATCACCCAGCTAGAGCCTGTATTTCAGGCTTATGTAAGGGTTTTAGCCATGAACTGGTAATTTGAATAACTGCCTCTTCCCTCCCCGATATTAGTTGCAATCCGATTCCTTTTTGGGTGGGGACATGAACGTTGGCGGTAGCTTTAGGGTTTCTCTATGTCCATAGGGCACTCGTGTGCGTTTCAGAAATGGAGGCGGGACAGACGCCAGCACCAAGTGCAGCTATGGCATCCATTTGCGCAATGACTGCATGCATTTGGGCAGGACTGCGGCTGTAAATACCCCCCTGTATTTACCCATGTTGTGTAGAAAAAAGCCCCAAGTGAGCAAAAATCACATTTAGGGCAAAAGGTTCAACATTTGGGTAAAATAAGAAAAGTTTGGGTTTGATTATAACATTTGTTCTCCTCTCTGCCCTTTAACCTCTAGTGGACCTTGCTCCGCCCCCTTTGACCTGTTCTATCACCAACCCTCCCATTTGCATTGCTGCCCACATGCTTGTGGCCCTGCCCCCTGCCTGTATAGATTTTTTTTAAAAAGGCGGTAACCCTAATATTAAGGTTGGCTGCCATCATGGGATACATCATGTATCTGAGACCTTATCTGCCCACATTTTGTCTTATATGGGTCACATAATAAAATGTTGATTGTTACAGTTCTGTAGTTTCCCATTAGCTTACAGGCGAGGAGGGAATGGATATAGATATAATAATATGGATATTCTTGGTTTCTGTGAGTTTATTAGCAGAAGAATATGAGGGGCTACGTATATAAATGCATTTAGGGGCTCATATTGGCGTTTCCGGTATTTGCATCAGTGCAGTTAATCGTCGTCTCTAGAGTAAACCCTCCGTAGTTCTCGGCCCATTCGCCAAACCGGCAGAGAGACTCGGTGCCGCAGCCCCGGAATGTGTTTATTCTAGTTCCCCCGCTGCCTGTTGGGAAGGAAGCAAATGTCATTCTAAGGAAAGTCCCAATATACATTGTGGTTTCAAAAATATGGAATTGCTATTGAAAGCAGTGTTTGTTTTCTCCTGTCTGTTCTCTGGTTCTGACTCTTGAAACAATGTAGTAGAAGTCAGTTCTGCTCCAGGTCAATACTAACTGATATGGCCAATCAAAGTGCAGTGGGTTGAAGGCAGCCTCACTTTCAATACTGCTCCTGGTACTGCGGCTCAGACAGATCTGATTGGCTGCTATGGGTTACCGGACATGGGTAAACGTTTTGCCTTTTGTTATATGATCCTAAAATGTCTCATTAATGATAAAAATACCGGACATTAATAATAATAACCGTGCTCGTTGCATGATGTATTTTCTCCTTCTCGTATCTGACCTTTATCTGCCTCTTCTCTAAAAGCACTTTATTCCTGAACTTTGCCAATGATGTGTATATGCATGTATCTAACGTGTATCTAACTTGAGATAGTAGCAGTTTTAGGCTGCCAATAACAGGCTTTTAGTTCAGTATCTTTCTTTTAAAGTCAAATTGTCCGACTATTTACCGTCTTCATTGTCAATTAACCTTAGGGTCAGTGACCCTCTGAATTTGAAAGGGAGCCACTAACCTGAAATAGAAAATAAATATAAAGTGCAAAGAGAAGCAAAATACACTTTAATTATTTTTTCTTTGTGTTTAGACCCCTTTAAGAAAATCATAAAAAAAAAAAAATTGATTCTAACCATACTACCAAACCCCGCCATCCACCCTACAATCAGCATAGCTGTTAACATGGTGAGCTCTGTGTAAACAAACCCCTCCCTTCTCCCAGCTACAGCCTGTTTTGCAGCTTATAGCAAGGTTTTAGCCATGGACAGGTGATTTGAATAACTGCTTCCTCCCTCCCCTATTTTTAGGTGCAATCTGTATGTATGTTTTTTGTATGACAAAACTCAGAGTTGGCAGTAGGTTTAGGTTCCCCTTTGTCCAAAGGGCACTTGTGTGGGTTTCTGGGTAAATAAGAAATGCATTTTACCTTGATAAGTTTGGGTTTGATGATAGCATTTGTTCTCCTCTCCGACGCATTCCACGTCCCTCTGGGCAAGGCAATCAAAGCTGGGATACACACAGGTTGGGCAGCTCAGCCCGTTTGTTTCACTCTCGTCCTCAACCTCCAGCCCTATAAGGGGTTAACGAACACGTTATGTGCTGGAATCACAGGCATTCGGCTCAGGCTGCGGCAGAATAAAAGGAGCAACAAGTGGAGGAACAAGTGGAGGTTGCACAGTGGGCTTCAAAGGGGTTTAGGCTGCCGGCCGTGGAAAGAATCGCCATAAGTTATAAGGGAGCCCTATAGCCTTAAGCAGGGACTAGGGGTATATAGGGGCTCTGTATACACGGGGTAATAATAAACACAATACGTACGCGTGGGTTCCCGGCTCTGTATACACAGGGTAATAATAAACACAATACCCACGCGCGGGTTCCCGGCTCTGTATACACAGGGTAATAATAAACACAATACGTACGCGTGGGTTCCCGGCTCTGTATACACAGGGTAATAATAAACACAATACCCACGCGCGGGTTCCCGGCTCTGTATACACGGGGTAATAATAAACACAATACGTACGTGCGGGTTCCCGGCTCTGTATACACAGGGTAATAATAAACACAATACGTACGCGTGGGTTCCCGGCTCTGTATACACAGGATAATAATAAACACAATACGTACGCGCGGGTTCCCGGCTCTGTATACACAGGGTAATAATAAACACAATACGTACACGTGGGTTCCCGGCTCTGTATACACAGGATAATAATAAACACAATACGTACGCGCGGGTTCCCGGCTCTGTATACACAGGGTAATAATAAACACAATACGTACACGTGGGTTCCGGGGGGGTACAGTTATCCGTTGTACAACAGGTGACTTTCTGCCGCATCCGGTAATTCGTGTGGCTAAAGTGGAACGTTATTTCACACCTTTCTGGATATCGGCAGTTCCTTCTCACATTGTAATATTTCAGCCCGTCTATAGAGCAATAAACATAACAGATAGCATAGCTATTATAGACCCATATCCGTTACACTGAGCAGGGAGTAATGTGCTGAGAAAAACAGTGAAATAATGATATAAAATACCCCCCCCCCCCCGTACCTTTACGAGTCACTTCTACTAATGAGGTGCTGCAGACTTGTTCAGGGGGACACAGTACGCTTCCACCATCACACACTCGGGAATCAACCTCCAAACAGGCAACACAGGAAAGGCCACAAACTGCAACATAAATACATCAAATAATATTTGAATATGTTTTTTATTTCACATCATATTTGTAACCCCTATTTGGCTGTAAAACAGGCAGCACCAGCTAGAATGGCTTTAGAGCTTGGGGTACATAGGACTCTACACACCAGATGGGCTTTCGCTAAGTGGAAATATCCTTTGGGTTGCAACTACAACTCACTTAGGCTGTGTGCAAGCAAATGAAAGAATGGGCGCCAGAAGGTTCTTTTGTGGTAAACCAGAACTTAACTTGTTTATAGTCAGAGACAATGATCCACAGGGTTATAGCAATACTCACACACAGGAGATATCAGGTAATTGCACAGAAGGTAGAAAAATATGGTGTCCGCCCTTATAGCCACCTCAGCTGAGGGTGGGGAAGGTAAGGACCACCAACCAGCACGGCCTCCCTGTGGGGAGTAGCCTGGCCCAGTATCTGTATCCTCAGGGTGCCCCTTAGCAGCCAAGGATCCCTCACTGCCAACTATGGATCAGGGATAGGAACTGATACCTTCATCTTAACCATGTCCTGCTCTAAGGAAATAGAGCCTGTAGGGAACATACTCCCAGCTAATCTCTCCAGGTTGGAGCCGAAACTGCTCTTTCTAACTAATCTCACTTTCCTAGAAAGGGCTGTTATAAATTATCCTGATACTCACTACTCCTCATTCACGGGGTCCCTGTTCCCCAACATCTCTAGAGCTAGATGCAGCCTGTAGGGTACTTACTTTACTGGGGCCCTGTTTATCCCAGGCTCAGTGAAACTTCCATCTGGGTCAGCAGATGCAGCCAAAGAGGAAGCCCCACCCCCCTGCTAAGCATTATATTAGTGTGCCAAGGGAGTGGTCTACCTATTAACCAATAAGGCACATGTAAAACTATAAACTGATACATGGCCCAGTAACAGCACAGACTAAGGAAGCTGCAGGGTTTAAAGCCATAGGGACATGTTAACCCCATAGGTCTCTACACATTATTATTTTATTTAGGGCAAAACCCTGTAAAAGTAAAACTGGTAAAAAAATCCTCTACAGTTTGGAAAGTAGGAAATACTGGGTTTTTCTCAGGGAATGTCCCCATCGGAGACGAAATCAGTACCTGTACTTGATCCCAACTAAGATATAATTACCCCTTATTGGGGCAGAACAGCCCTATTGGGTTTATTTAATGGTTAAATGATTCCCTTTTCTCTGTAATAATAAAACAGTACCTGTACTTGATCCCAACTAAGATATAATTACCCCTTATTGGGGGCAGAACAGCCCTATTGGGTTTATTTCATGGTTAAATGATTCCCTTTTCTCTGTAATAATAAAACAGTACCTGTACTTGATCCCAACTAAGATATAATTACCCCTTATTGGGGGCAGAACAGCCCTATTGGGTTTATTTAATGGTTAAATGATTCCCTTTTCTCTGTAATAATAAAACAGTACCTGTACTTGATCCCAACTAAGATATAATTACCCCTTATTGGGGGCAGAACAGCCCTATTGGGTTTATTTAATGGTTAAATGATTCCCTTTTCTCTGTAATAATAAAACAGTACCTGTACTTGATCCCAACTAAGATATAATTACCCCTTATTGGGGCAGAACAGCCCTATTGGGTTTATTTCATGGTTAAATGATTCCCTTTTCTCTGTAATAATAAAACAGTACCTGTACTTGATCCCAACTAAGATATAATTACCCCTTATTGGGGGCAGAACAGCCCTATTGGGTTTATTTCATGGTTAAATGATTCCCTTTTCTCTGTAATAATAAAACAGTACCTGTACTTGATCCCAACTAAGATATAATTACCCCTTATTGGGGCAGAACAGCCCTATTGGGTTTATTTCATGGTTAAATGATTCCCTTTTCTCTGTAATAATAAAACAGTACCTGTACTTGATCCCAACTAAGATATAATTACCCCTTATTGGGGGCAGAACAGCCCTATTGGGTTTATTTCATGTTTAAATGATTCCCTTTATACCCCTATCCAGTATCTAGCTGCTTGTGACATCCCTGAGTTTATTACCCAGTTCTGTAGGTGTAACAGTCAGTAATTAAACTCGTTTGTGCATTATGTCTCTATGGAAAACAAAGTACAGGATAATAAAATTTCTTTAGAAACTGTCCATCATCTCTGAACGTTAACAGATGCATTTCTCTTTTAAAATCCCTTTACAGCCTGAGACTGAGAAGTGGGCCCCGTACCTGTAGGTAGAAGCACCCCGAGTGCACCCAGGAGCCCCACGGCCGATCTCATGGTGCGCAGGTTGCACCACATCCCTCCCTATAAGAGGCAGAGAGACTCCCATATTTATATGATATGAGCCTCAGGGTGGGGCAGGAACACCAATCAAACTCATTTATTTTCAGTTTTGCATCATATTAGGTTTTGCATAAAGACAAATATCAGTTTATAGGTTCTGCCATCCAAGTTGGCCCAACATCGTAGGGAGGGGCCCCTCTAATTATGCCTTTGCTCTACATGGTTATAATTTAAATAACCAAACGAACCTGTAATGCAAAGCAATAATATACCCTGATACTGCTAGGGGGCTGTGAGATCTGCACCCAGGGGACCTACCTGACTCAGGACTTCCATCACCCTGCAACTAGGTGTTAAACCCATGAACCTCTACAGAGGACCCTGGCTGAGGGAGGCTGATCAGTATCTGAATTTACACATTATACAAACTTGTCAGATTGATAACAATCGTTTGTACTCCACCTAGAACCCTATATTTATTCTGCAGAAAGCATTACCATACCCGAGTAACCGCCCTAGAAGCTTTCTCTGTTTGATAGCAGATAGCAGCTGCCATTTTAGCTTGGTCTTCATAGCTTCCTGCTGCAGCTCTATAGCTCAGATTACACATTCCTAAGGGTGGGAGTTTTATGAATTCTTATGGGAGGGGGGAGCAGAAGAGGGGAGAGAGGAGAGAACTGCACAGACTCTGGCCCCGGGAATGAAGGATGTTCTTCCTCAGGTTGATAACCTCTAGCATATGAGTCCTCTGTGTGACTAGGGATCAGGGTTTATTCTAACCTGTCTCCTATCTCTACTCCGTGGCCCTACTGCTGAGGCAACATTGCCGGATGGAAAGCTACTTCCAGAATGCTAATCTCCTTTGATGGGGCTATTAGACTGCCCTTGCTTGCTAAGTACTAACTGTCTTACTTTTCCTAGAGAGTGCTATTACAAAACTGCTATGCTTACTTAAACCTTGTTCACGGGGCCCTGTCCCAGACTTCTCCAGATATTAAGATGGTCTCTGGGATAGAATTGCTTTACTGGGGCCTGTTTGCACCCAGGCTCAGAGGGAGCTGTGCTTAGGTAGCAGGCAGGCAGCCAAAGAGGAAGCCACTCCCTCCTTGCTAGACACTATATCAGTGTGCAGGGGGCGTGTACAACCATAATAACCAATAAGGTATACTGCATAGTGCCAACTAGATACATGGGACTCTGCCCAGTAAGAACTAGTAGGGGATTAAAGCCATAGGGGAGATACACCCTATGGGTCCCTACATAAATATAACAGCAAAGAAGATCTCATAGTTCATAGCATGCACAGTTACTTATTTATATTAAATGTATTTAGCCAGCTTGGCCTCTTAGTAATCTCAAGAAAATGGAGAACAACTAAATAAAACAGACTGTAATTCGGTAGGTAGGGCCTGTTGGTTAAACAGAGGGAATTGAGATCAGTGTTCTGAACATCTTCCAGACTTTCCCTAACGTTAAAGCACAAGAAAAGGGTTAATCAGTGGGAGAGTTACCAATTGATTGGGCAGAGAATATAATGGCTAACCTTTTGGCCCAAATGTACCCAGCGTTCTCTGATTGGCCCAACCTGTGGTTAATGATATGGGTTACACGAGTTACAGCTTGACCTGCTCACTTCTAGTCTGATATTTCTATGTTTGTGTATATTTTATGTTTTTGTTACTGGGGGAACATAGGTCCTTTACAATAACTCAGGGAATGCTGCTGCTATCTTAAACAAACAGAGGGAGCTTCTAGGGCTGTTACTCAGGTATGGTAAAGCTTTCTGCATAACACATATAGGGTTCTAGGTGGCACTAATGTGGTGAATATATTGGTAGTAAAATTTCCTTCTCCTTTAGCGTATCAACCGCTGAGCCAAGAACAGAGCGATGCTACAAGAGTCCCCTTGGAAGGGTGCAAATGTATTTAATCAGGTTTTCCTTCCTACCATCTTGGTTCATCCCGCTGCAGGGGAGGAGCTATTTCTGCTCTTGTGTTTGGATTGGCTGGGTGCCCGCTGCCATCAGTTGGCTTATGGGTATATTGGAAATAATCCGGGCATGTCTGTCTTTGTTTCCGCCCAGGTTGTCGGATATTTATGGATTCTTTCTTTCAATTTGCAAGGAGTTTGTCCCACGTACAGTATTATCTGTTGCACTTGGACCCTGTATTGAAGTATCTTTATCTGATATATTGTTTAATCTGATATGACTTATTTGTGTCAGATGCACAATAGTGTCACCTATGGATACAAAGGGACAAACCACACACAGTCTACCACCCACCTACAAGCCCCATTATATGACAGCCAGGTAGGTGCACCTTTTGCAGAGTTAACAATCCCCCCTATTTTTGTGGGAGTTACCTGATTTTGCCCTCTCTCCCCCAGTCTCCCATCACCCACAAGTAGTATTGTTTGGTATCCCCCAAAGTTTGCATCAGATTTCATGTGCACATTAACAGTGGGTCCCCCATAAACACCCCCGGGCTGCATTCATAAAGGGTTAACAACTCTGCTTTTGCCAAATAATATGGCAGACAGGTAGGTGTATTTAACCTCTGATTCCAAACTATACTGGGGGAAAGTATTCCTTAGTGAGCAGCCCTTTGTTGTGACTGTAGTACCCTCTGCCGGTGTGGATTTTGGGTGAGGGCATTCCTACTGTTTGCCATTTCTCTGTCATTCTTAGCCTGTTCCTGTTCCTGTTTTCCCACTTCCTGTTTATGCTGAGAGGAGGTATGGAGCAGCCCAGTTTATTGGCCATGTTATAATAAATGTACCAGAGGTTAATGGGCTTGTCTGACTAATCAGCCAGAATCATTAACCCACAGTACCACCAGAATCATTAACCCACAGTACCCACAGTACCACTAGAATCATTAACCCACAGTACCCACAGTACCACCAGAATCATTAACCCACAGTACCCACAGTACCACTAGAATCATTAACCCACAGTACCCACAGTACCCCCAGAATCATTAACCCACAGTACCCACAGTACCACTAGAATCATTAACCCACAGTACCACCAGAATCATTAACCTCAATAAGTTTCTGACTGCACAGCGAGTTTGGGAGCTGCTAGCGAGTGTTGCATGTAATCTAAAGTGTTGCATGTAAATTTAAGTGTATAGCAGGCGTTTAAAACAAAAAAGGCGTTTGGGGTTTACTGTGCATGCTGGGAGTGCTGGTTGAAAGGAGAAAGTAAGTGCAATTAACTAACTGCTGTGTGACTTGTAAGTGCTACCTGGCTGATTGAGCATACTAATTAAGGGGGTGGAGTAAATCTGGTAAATTCTCAACAGACATTTGGCTGTTTGGTTTGAACCTCAATAAGTTTCTGACTGCACAGCGAGTTTGGGAGCTGCTAGCGAGTGTTGCATGTAATCTAAAGTGTTGCATGTAAATTTAAGTGTATAGCAGGCGTTTAAAACAAAAAAGGCGTTTGGGGTTTACTGTGCATGCTGGGAGTGCTGGTTGAAAGGAGAAAGTAAGTGCAATTAACTAACTGCTGTGTGACTTGTAAGTGCTACCTGGCTGATTGAGCATACTAATTAAGGGGGTGGAGTAAATCTGGTAAATTCTCAACAGACATTTGGCTGTTTGGTTTGAACCTCAATAAGTTTCTGACTGCACAGCGAGTTTGGGAGCTGCTAGCGAGTGTTGCATGTAATCTAAAGTGTTGCATGTAAATTTAAGTGTATAGCAGGCGTTTAAAACAAAAAAGGCGTTTGGGGTTTACTGTGCATGCTGGGAGTGCTGGTTGAAAGGAGAAAGTAAGTGCAATTAACTAACTGCTGTGTGACTTGTAAGTGCTACCTGGCTGATTGAGCATACTAATTAAGGGGGTGGAGTAAATCTGGTAAATTCTCAACAGACATTTGGCTGTTTGGTTTGAACCTCAATAAGTTTCTGACTGCACAGCGAGTTTGGGAGCTGCTAGCGAGTGTTGCATGTAATCTAAAGTGTTGCATGTAAATTTAAGTGTATAGCAGGCGTTTAAAACAAAAAAGGCGTTTGGGGTTTACTGTGCATGCTGGGAGTGCTGGTTGAAAGGAGAAAGTAAGTGCAATTAACTAACTGCTGTGTGACTTGTAAGTGCTACCTGGCTGATTGAGCATACTAATTAAGGGGGTGGAGTAAATCTGGTAAATTCTCAACAGACATTTGGCTGTTTGGTTTGAACCTCAATAAGTTTCTGACTGCACAGCGAGTTTGGGAGCTGCTAGCGAGTGTTGCATGTAATCTAAAGTGTTGCATGTAAATTTAAGTGTATAGCAGGCGTTTAAAACAAAAAAGGCGTTTGAAACTTAAAAGGCACTATACAAGGGATTGCACTCGGGAGACTGTAAGTACCCAGTTGCAATATGAGTTGCAGTATGATTGCTGGTGTTACTCAGTGTGCATCTTGTCGCATGTATGTGGTCCTGGAGCAGCAGTTCCATGCAGCATTTACTTGTGAGAGATGCAGGTGGGTTTTCCTCTTGGAATCTGAGGTGCAGAATCTAAGGGGGGAACTGGCAGCACTGAGGGCAGCTGCAAACATGGGGGAGAACAGGAGGCTCACTGAGCAACCACTGGCAGGGGCCGGTGTAGTGGGGGGGGGAGAAGGGACAGTGGAGGTTAATGAGGGAGACAAATTTGTAACAGTTAAGAGGGGCAGTAGGGGGCACAAGGGTAGGGGGGCTGGTTCAAAGCTTGTACAAACCAACAGATTTGCCGCGTTAGGTGAAGATGCTGGGGAAGGCAGCTCTGAGCTGGCGTGTATGGAGCAGGCTGACTCTCAGAGCACCCTGGGAGCCGGCACCTCTAATACAGGTGGGGGGAGTAGTGCTAGGAAGGGAAGGCAGGTTATAGTTGTAGGGGATTCAATTATTAGAAAGGTGGATAGGGTAATTTGTCGCAAAGACCCTACATGCCGAACTGTGTGTTGCTTGCCTGGTGCTAGGGTTCGGCATGTGGTGGAACGAGTGGACAGATTGTTGGGAGGGGCTGGGGAAGACCCGGCGGTCTTGGTACACATAGGTACCAATGACAAAGTTAGAGGAGGGGGGGAAGTCCTCAAGAACGATTTTAAAAAGCTAGGTGCAAAGTTGAGGGCGAGGACTTCCAAGGTAATTTTCTCAGAGATATTACCTGTGCCACGAGCAACATTAAGAAGGCAGCGGGAGCTCAGGGAGATTAATGCGTGGCTGAGAGATTGGTGCAGGGAGGAGGGCTTTGGGTTTCTCCAGAACTGGGCTGATTTCTCAATCGGCTACAAGCTCTTTGCCAGGGATGGGCTGCACCTCAATGATGATGGGGCAGCTGCTTTGGGGGAAAAGATGGCTAGAGGGTTGGAGGAGATTTTAAACTAGGAGTGGGGGGGGAGGGTGCAGCGGGAAATTCTGTGGTAGACAGGATAGATGAGGTAGTGGGCATAGTAAGGAAAATTGGGGGAGGAGACTTGCTTCGGGATACTGATAATGGCAGGGAGGCCCATAAGTTGTTTACACGTCATTCTCACGCCGGAACCAGTATTAAATGTATGTTTACCAATGCAAGGAGTCTGACTGGTAAAATGGGAGAGCTGGAGGTACTGGCGTTGGAGCGGAAATATGATGTGATTGGTGTTGCTGAAACTTGGTTGAATGAGTCTCATGACTGGGCTGTTAATATTGGGGGGTATACATTGTTTCGGAGGGACAGGGGCAATAGAAAAGGAGGAGGAGTGTGTCTGTTCATTAAGCACGACTTAAAAGCAAATATTAAGGAGGAAGTGATGGGGTTAACAGAGGGAGCTGAATCCTTATGGGTTGAGCTTCTCACAGATAGTAAAGAATCTACCAAGCTAATTGTAGGGGTATGCTATAGACCCCCTAATGTAAGCGAAGAGGAGGAGGCCCAGCTCCTGTTGCAAATAGAAAAGGCTGCTAGTTTGGGGCAAGTGATAATAATGGGGGATTTTAATTACCCTGATATTGACTGGGGCAATAGTACTGCCAGGACAGTAAATGGGAACAAGTTTATAAACTTGCTGCACGACAACTTTATGTCACAGGTTGTTGAGGAGCCAACCAGGAACAATGCTATACTAGATCTAGTGATCTCTAATGACCCAGAACGTATAGCAAATGTGCAAGTGGTTGAACCCCTGGGTAATAGTGACCATAATGTTATTTCATTTGATGTTTGGTGCAGGAAACAAATTTACACGGGGGCAACAAAGACACTGAATTTTAGGAAGGCAAATTTTAGCTCCTTAAGGGCAGCGCTTCAGGGCATAGATTGGGGCATTATGTTTTCTGATAAAAATACAGAGCAGAAATGGTTGTCATTTAAAATGATATTAAATCATTACTGTTCTCAATTCATTCCATTAATAAGAAAAAGTAGAAGTGTTAAGAATCACCCTATGTGGCTTAACTCTGAGGTAAAGAAGTTAATAGGGAAAAAAAGGAAAGCTTTTAAGAAATATAAGTCAGAGGGGACAGTAGCTGCGTTTAATGAATATAAACACTATAACAAGTGTTGTAAAACAGCAATCCGGAAGGCAAAGATAGAAAATGAGGAGCGCATCGCGGCCGAGGCCAAGACTAACCCCAAAAAGTTTTTTAAGTATATTAATAGTAAAAAGATGCAGGTTGAGGGTGTGGCCCCATTGAGTTATAATAACAATATGGTTACAGCGGATACAGAAAAGGCAGATGTGCTTAACCAGTTCTTTTCTTCTGTGTATACAGTAGGGGGAGCCAGTGGGCCAAGTCCCACCCAATAGCTTCACTGTTGCCTCAGCTCCAACTACACAGTGGTTGGCACAGGATATGGTGCTTAAAGGGTTACACACGATAAATGTAAACAAGGCACCTGGGCCAGATGGAATACACCCTCGGGTACTGAGAGAGCTAGGGGCAGAATTGCAGTGGCCCTTGTTTCTGATATTCTCAGACTCTCTTTCATCAGGTATGGTACCTAGTGATTGGAAGAAGGCGAATGTCACTCCCATATTTAAAAAGGGAATAAGATCTCAGCCTGGCAATTATAGGCCTGTAAGTTTGACATCCGTGGTGGGCAAGTTATTTGAAGGCTTGTTAAGGGATCACATTCAAAATTATGTAGTGGAGAATGGCATTATGAGCAGTAATCAGCATGGCTTTATGAAGGACAGGTCATGTCAGACCAATTTAATTGCTTTTTATGATGAGGTAAGTAAGAAGCTGGACAGTGGGGATGCAGTAGATATAATCTATTTGGATTTTGCCAAAGCATTTGATACCGTTCCCCACAAACGACTGCTTTCTAAGCTAAGGTCTATTGGTCTTAGTGAAGTCGTTTGCACATGGATAGAAAACTGGCTACAGGATCGGGTACAGAGGGTGGTTGTTAATGGCACATTCTCTACTTGGAGTAAGGTTCTCAGTGGGGTCCCTCAGGGTTCTGTACTGGGTCCACTTTTGTTTAATTTGTTCATAAATGACTTAGGGGAGGGTATTATGAGTAATGTATCAGTGTTTGCAGATGACACAAAACTCTGCAGACCAGTCAATTCTATCCAGGATGTGACATCCCTGCAGCAGGATCTTGACCAACTGGCAATCTGGGCAGCTAAGTGGCAGATGAGATTTAATGTGGATAAATGTAAGGTCATGCACCTGGGATGTAAAAATATGCAAGCCCCGTATAACCTTAATGGGACTGCACTAGGCAAATCCATAATGGAGAAGGATCTTGGAGTCCTTGTAGATAATAAACTTGGCTGTAGCAAGCAATGCCAGGCAGCAGCTGCAAGGGCAAACAAGGTTCTGAGCTGTATTAAAAGGGGTATAGATTCACGGGAGGAGGGGGTTATTCTTCCCCTTTACAGAGCACTGGTAAGGCCCCATCTAGAATATGCTGTTCAGTTTTGGTCTCCAGTGCTCAAACGGGACATTATTGAGCTAGAGAGGGTCCAGAGAAGGGCAACTAAGCTGGTAAAGGGTATGGAAAGTCTCGGTTATGAAGAAAGACTGGCCAAGTTGGGTCTGTTTACACTGGAGAAGAGGCGCTTAAGAGGTGACATGATAACTATGTATAAATATATAAGGGGATCATATAATAACCTCTCTAATGTTTTATTTACCAGTAGGTCCTTCCAACGGACACGAGGGCACCCACTCCGTTTAGAAGAAGGGAGGTTCCATTTAAATATTCGGAAAGGATTTTTTACAGTGAGAGCTGTGAAGTTGTGGAATTCCCTCCCCGAATCAGTCGTACTGGCTGATACATTATATAGCTTTAAGAAGGGGCTGGATGGATTCTTAGCAAGTGAGGGAATACAGGGTTATGGGAGATAGCTCTTAGTACAAGTTGATACAGGGACTGGTCCGATTGCCATCTTGGAGTCAGGAAGGAATTTTTTCCCCTCTGAGGCAAATTAGAGAGGCTTCAGATGGGGTTTTTTGCCTTCCTCTGGATCAACTTGTAGTTAGGCAGGTTAGGTATAGGCATTATGGTTGAACTTGATGGACGTATGTCTTTTTTCAACCCAACTTACTATGTTACTTACTATGTTACTATGTTACCCCCAGAATCATTAACCCACAGTACCCACAGTACCACTAGAATCATTAACCCACAGTACCCACAGTACCACCAGAATCATTAACCCACAGTACCCACAGTACCACCAGAATCATTAACCCACAGTACCCACAGTACCACCAGAAACATTAACCCACAGTACCCACAGTACCACCAGAAACATTAACCCACAGTACCCACAGAATCATTAACCCACAGTACCACCAGAATCATTAACCCACAGTACCCACAGTACCACCAGAATCATTAACCCACAGTACCCACAGAATCATTAACCCACAGTACCACCAGAATCATTAACCCACAGTACCCACAGTACCACCAGAATCATTAACCCACAGTACCCACAGTACCACCAGAAACATTAACCCACAGTACCACCAGAATCATTAACCCACAGTACCCACAGAATCATTAACCCACAGTACCCACAGTACCACCAGAAACATTAACCCACAGTACCACCAGAATCATTAACCCACAGTACCCACAGAAACATTAACCCACAGTACCACCAGAAACATTAACCCACAGTACCCACAGAATCATTAACCCACAGTACCCACAGAATCATTAACCCACAGTACCACCAGAATCATTAACCCACAGTACCACCAGAATCATCAGAATCATTAACCCACAGTACCCACAGTACCACCAGAAACATTAACCCACAGTACCCACAGAATCATTAACCCACAATACCACCAGAATCATTAACCCACAGTACTCACAGTACCACCAGAATCATTAACCCACAGTACCCACAGTACCACCAGAATCATTAACCCACAGTACCACCAGAATCATTAACCCACAGTACCCACAGTACCACCAGAATCATTAACCCACAGTACCCACAGTACCACCAGAATCATTAACTCACAGTACCCACAGTACCACCAGAATCATTAACCCACAGTACCCACAGTACCACCAGAATCATTAACCCACAGTACCCACAGTACCACCAGAATCATTAACCCACAGTTATCCAAGGCTCAGGGTCAGACTTGCCCACAGGGATACCAGAAACAATCCCAGGGTCCCCCATTCTGTTTGGCCCTTCCTCATGGCTGCGAGTCAGCCTCCCCCAGCCACCACGGCTGCCATGCATGGCCATCTTTATTTTGTTACATTAAAGTTACCAGGGGAGTTGCAGTGACTGGGGGCAGAGCAGGGAGCGGTGGCTGAGTATTGGGCCCTTAAGTCAGGTTCCTGCCCCGGCTACTCCAATCCGACTCTGTGTAGCCGCACAATGGTACTGGCAGCACAGCTTTTCCTAGATAAAGAAGTAACCACAGTGTTGCCTACACCCTCTGATCTGATATCCAAAAAATGAATGTGGGAGTTATGGAACTCAGATGTCAATTATAAATTGGGACTATTTACACTGAGGTATTCCACAAAATTCACAAACAATATTTGGTCCCATTTCCAAATAAAAAGGAAATCATTTGAGTAGGGTCCATAGAAATGAACAGATCTCTTGAATGGATTATAGTCATTATATATGTGTATTTCTGCTCCCACCATGCCATATACTGGTTGGCATAAGATGGGGGATACAATTTAGCCCCATGAAGCTCCCTTACATCTGAAGGTAGTAAAAAATTCTAGCTCAAGTGAGGAATCTTTCAAAGGGCGTCCATAATTACTGTACTGCTCAATGTAAAGACATTTTTTTATTTCTGTGACCCATGCAGATTCCTTGGCTGCCTGAACATCTATGGATGTTGCTGGTAATGGATTACCGCTCCCTATGCTGACGGTCTGGGGCTGCTGCGTCTGAACCCCTGTCCCATGGTACCTTGAGTGTTGGTACTGATGGGAAAAAAAAGCTGTGCAGGTACTAATATATAATATTTTTGAGCCTAGACTGGGTCTGATCACTGCTAAGCCAACCTTATATATTACCATGAAGAGCCCCTGCTTGAACCAGGGGAATAAAAGAGATGGACTGGAATTGCTTCTCCTGGTGCAGGACGGTTACCTACCTTGTCTTACCTACCTTGTCCTTCTTATCATTGTTATAGGGACTATAATGAATAGGGCTTGTGCCAAACTAACATTCTGCTTGTTTTCTTAAAGGGGAACTAAACCCTGCTGCACAGCGCGGCTCAACCAAACGTTACTCGGCTGTTGCCAGACTACAAATCCCAGAATAATGTAAGGGTGAGGCATGCTGGGAGCTGTAGTCCAGCAACATCAGGGCTGTATTCTTAAAGCAATATTGCCCAATAAAACTGCATTAAAATGCAAGAAATCCCCCAATGAGAATCCCAGCTGATGTGAGTAAATCCGGCTCCCTGTTCTCTGTTCCTGCAATTGGAGTTGGGAGCAATAAGCTTAGCTATGGGGCCTATGCAATAATTACAGTTTAGACTGCTTTATGCTTTTTTAGATTTTTTAATTTTCTGTAGTATTCAGTGCTAAAATGAGTTTATTAGCAGAAGAAAATAAAGTGCTACATAAATAAATACATTTAGGAGGCCGGGGCTCATATTGGCGTTTCCAGTATTTGCATCAGTGCAGTTAACAGAACCCTCTAACGTGATCCCTTCGTACTTCTCGATCCCTTTGCCAAACCGGCAGAGAGACTCAGTGCAGCAGCCACGCAATGTGACTATAGCAGTTACCCCGATGCCTGTTGAGGAGAAAGCAAATATCATTCTAAGGAATTTCTCAATATACATTCATTGTACAATTCAGTGGTTCTAAAGTTATGTGCATCTCCTTTCTTTTCTCTGGTTCTGACTCTGAAATAATGTAGCAGAAATCACTTTTCCTCCAGATAAAAAAATATGATACGGCCAATCAAAGTGCAGCAGGTTGAAGGCAGCCTCTCTTCCAACAGAACAGCTGGTACTGTGCCTCGGACAGATCTAATTGGTTGCTATTGGTTACTGGATATGGGTAAACTTTTTATCTCTTATTATAAGATCCTAATGAGGTTAAGAAAGATAAGAAGTGTCTAATTAGACAGATAGACATTATTATCAGCTTATAAAAATACTGGGCATTGATAACCTTGCATGTTGCATGATCTATTTTCTCCTTCTTGTACCTGTATCTTCAGCATTTGGGTTTTTGGGTAAAATAAATCAAAATGGTTGAGGCAATCATCTCATACACATGCAAATAGAGACATGGAATTCTGGGAATTAGACCCAAAGAGTTCCAAACAAATCTGTTTATCCTATAGGCTACCGGGTTTATAAAGCAGGATAATAGCTGATCTGATTCCCTACTACAGACTGGTTTTGCCCTTGCTGAGGCTGATCAGCATGATGCAACATTATCTGCTCAGTTTAGGGCGAACCAGGAGTGTAGATGCAGAGATAAATCATTATGGTTGAGGAGACGCCTCATGTATGCAAATAAACACAAGGAATTCTGGGAACTGGTTCCAAATAGCTCCAAGAAAATCCCATAATGGGTTTTACCTTGATAAGTTTGGATTAGATTATAGCATTTATTCTCCTCTCCGACGCATTCGACGTCCCCCTTGGCAAGGCAATCAAAGCTGGGATACACACAGGTTGGGCAGCTCAGCCCGTTTGTTTCGCTCTCGTCCTCAACCCCCAGCCCTATAAGGGGTTAACGAACACGTTATGTGCTGGAATCCAGGGCCGCCATCAGGGGGGCACAGGGGGTACAATCATCCCAGGCCCGGAAAATGGCTGTGTAGCCCCTGGGGCAGCCATTCCTGCACTGGTACAGCTGGGGTGTTTGCTACAGAAACCCTACTATAGTTTATATAAATACCCCGCTGTGTAGCCCCGGGGGCAGCCATTCCTGCACTGGTACAGCTGGGGTGTTTGCTACAGAAACCCTACTATAGTTTATATAAATACCCCGCTGTGTAGCCCCGGGGGCAGCCGTTCCTGCACTGGTACAGCTGGGGTGTTTGCTACAGAAACCCTACTATAGTTTATATAAATACCCCGCTGTGTAGCCCCGGGGGCAGCCATTCCTGCACCGGTACAGCTGGGGTGTTTGCTACAGAAACCCTACTATAGTTTATATAAATACCCCGCTGTGTAGCCCCGGGGGCAGCCATTCCTGCACTGGTACAGCTGGGGTGTTTGCTACAGAAACCCTACTATAGTTTATATAAATACCCCGCTATGTAGCCCCGGGGGCAGCCATTCCTGCACTGGTACAGCTGGGGTGTTTGCTACAGAAACCCTACTATAGTTTATATAAATACCCCGCTGTGTAGCCCCGGGGGCAGCCATTCCTGCACTGGTACAGCTGGGGTGTTTGCTACAGAAACCCTACTATAGTTTATATAAATACCCGCTGTGTAGCCCCGGGGGCAGCCATTCCTGCACTGGTACAGCTGGGGTGTTTGCTACAGAAACCCTACTATAGTTTATATAAATACCCCGCTGTGTAGCCCCGGGGGCAGCCATTCCTGCACTGGTACAGCTGGGGTGTTTGCTACAGAAACCCTACTATAGTTTATATAAATACCCCGCTGTGTAGCCCCGGGGGCAGCCATTCCTGCACCGGTACAGCTGGGATGTTTGCTACACAGTGGGGTATTATAGTAGGGTTTCTGTAGCAAACACCCCAGCTGTACCGGTGCAGGAATGGCTGCCCCCGGGGCTACACAGCGGGGTGTTTGCTACACAGTGGGGTATTATAGTAGGGTTTCTGTAGCAAACACCCCAGCTGTACCGGTGCAGGAATGGCTGCCCCCGGGGCTACACAGCGGGGTATTTATATAAACTATAGTAGGGTTTCTGTAGCAAACACCCCAGCTGTACCAGTGCAGGAATGGCTGCCCCCGGGGCTACACAGCGGGGTATTTATATAAACTATAGTAGGGTTTCTGTAGCAAACACCCCAGCTGTACCAGTGCAGGAATGGCTGCCCCCAGGGCTACACAGCGGGGTATTTATATAAACTATAGTAGGGTTTCTGTAGCAAACACCCCAGCTGTACCAGTGCAGGAACGGCTGCCCCCGGGGCTACACAGCGGGGTATTTATATAAACTATAGTAGGGTTTCTGTAGCAAACACCCCAGCTGTACCAGTGCAGGAATGGCTGCCCCCGGGGCTACACAGCGGGGTATTTATATAAACTATAGTAGGGTTTCTGTAGCAAACACCCCAGCTGTACCGGTGCAGGAATGGCTGCCCCCGGGGCTACACAGCGGGGTATTTATATAAACTATAGTAGGGTTTCTGTAGCAAACACCCCAGCTGTACCGGTGCAGGAATGGCTGCCCCCGGGGCTACACAGCGGGGTATTTATATAAACTATAGTAGGGTTTCTGTAGCAAACACCCCAGCTGTACCAGTGCAGGAATGGCTGCCCCCGGGGCTACACAGCGGGGTATTTATATAAACTATAGTAGGGTTTCTGTAGCAAACACCCCAGCTGTACCAGTGCAGGAATGGCTGCCCCCGGGGCTACACAGCGGGGTATTTATATAAACTATAGTAGGGTTTCTGTAGCAAACACCCCAGCTGTACCGGTGCAGGAATGGCTGCCCCCGGGGCTACACAGCGGGGTATTTATATAAACTATAGTAGGGTTTCTGTAGCAAACACCCCAGCTGTACCAGTGCAGGAATGGCTGCCCCCGGGGCTACACAGCGGGGTATTTATATAAACTATAGTAGGGTTTCTGTAGCAAACACCCCAGCTGTACCAGTGCAGGAATGGCTGCCCCCGGGGCTACACAGCGGGGTATTTATATAAACTATAGTAGGGTTTCTGTAGCAAACACCCCAGCTGTACCGGTGCAGGAATGGCTGCCCCCGGGGCTACACAGCAGGGTATTTATATAAACTATAGTAGGGTTTCTGTAGCAAACACCCCAGCTGTACCAGTGCAGGAACGGCTGCCCCCGGGGTTACACAGCAGGGTATTTATATAAACTATAGTAGGGTTTCTGTAGCAAACACCCCAGCTGTACCAGTGCAGGAACGGCTGCCCCCGGGGCTACACAGCGGGGTATTTATATAAACTATAGTAGGGTTTCTGTAGCAAACACCCCAGCTGTACCGGTGCAGGAATGGCTGCCCCCGGGGCTACACAGCGGGGTATTTATATAAACTATAGTAGGGTTTCTGTAGCAAACACCCCAGCTGTACCGGTGCAGGAATGGCTGCCCCCGGGGCTACACAGCGGGGTATTTATATAAACTATAGTAGGGTTTCTGTAGCAAACACCCCAGCTGTACCAGTGCAGGAATGGCTGCCCCCGGGGCTACACAGCGGGGTATTTATATAAACTATAGTAGGGTTTCTGTAGCAAACACCCCAGCTGTACCAGTGCAGGAATGGCTGCCCCCGGGGCTACACAGCGGGGTATTTATATAAACTATAGTAGGGTTTCTGTAGCAAACACCCCAGCTGTACCAGTGCAGGAATGGCTGCCCCCGGGGCTACACAGCGGGGTATTTATATAAACTATAGTAGAGTTTCTGTAGCAAACACACAACTTATACCAGTGCAGGGCAACAGTACATTCTATTTCATTTACTTTAAAACTCTTTAATTTTTTGTTGTTACTGTTCCTATAAATCAATTCCGGGCCCCTGTCATTGGTGGTCAGCGGGTGATCCTATTGGTCGCGCCCCGTACGGGGCGCAACCTTTTAAAAGGGCCTGGCGTCTTTCGGCACTCAGAAGTGCAGAGGTGTCGTCAATGAAGTACCTCGCCGGAGGAGCCGAACAAGACAAAGGGGCTGTGCTGGCTACCAATATACTAGGGGGGCCCTGCTGGCTACCAATATACTAGGGGGACCCTGCTGGCTACCAATATACTAGGGGGGCCCTGCTGGCTACCAATATACTAGGGGGACCCTGCTGGCTACCAATATACTAGGGGGGCCCTGCTGGCTACCAATATACTAGGGGGACCCTGCTGGCTACCAATATACTAGGGGGGCCCTGCTGGCTACCAATATACTAGGGGGGCCCTGCTGGCTACCAATATACTAGGGGGGCCCTGCTGGCTACCAATATACTAGGGGGACCCTGCTGGCTACCAATATACTAGGGGGGCCCTGCTGGCTACCAGTGTACAAGGGGGGGCACTGCTGGCTACCAATGTACTAGGGGGGCCCTGCTGGCTACCAGTGTACAAGGGGGGGCACTGCTGGCTACCAATATACTAGGGGGGGCCCTGCTGGCTACCAGTGTACAAGGGGGGGCACTGCTGGCTACCAATATACTAGGGGGGCCCTGCTGGCTACCAGTGTACTGGGGGGGCACTGTTGGCTACCAATGTACTAGGGGGGGCACTGCTGGCTACCAATGTACTGGGGGGCACTGCTGGCTACCAATGAACTAGGGGGGGCGCTGCTGGCTACCAATGTACTAGGGGGGCACTGCTGGCTACCAATGTACTAGGGGGGGCCCTGCTGGCTACCAATGTACTAGGGGGGCCCTGCTGGCTACCAGTGTACTGGGGGGGCACTGTTGGCTACCAATGTACTAGGGGGGGCACTGCTGGCTACCAATGTACTGGGGGGCACTGCTGGCTACCAATGAACTAGGGGGGGCACTGCTGGCTACCAATGTACTAGGGGGGCACTGCTGGCTACCAATGTACTAGGGGGGGCCCTGCTGGCTACCAATGTACTAGGGGGGCCCTGCTGGCTACCAATGTACTGGGGGGGCGCTGCTGGCTACCAATGTACTAGGGGGCCCTGCTGGCTACCAATGTACTAGGGGGGGCACTGCTGGCTACCAATGTACTAGGGGGGGCACTGCTGGCTACCAATGTACTAG
The DNA here is from genome assembly GCF_000004195.4 of Xenopus tropicalis. NCBI lineage: Eukaryota > Metazoa > Chordata > Amphibia > Anura > Pipidae > Xenopus > Xenopus tropicalis. The sequence continues at coordinate 126,449,981 of NC_030683.2, read as the reverse complement.
GGGGGGCGCTGTTGGCTACCAATGTACTAGGGGGGGCACTGCTGGCTACCAATGTACTAGGGGGGGCCCTGCTGGCTACCAATGTACTAGGGGGGGCACTGCTGGCTACCAATGTACTAGGGGGGTACTGCTTGCTACCAATGTACTAGGGGGGCACTGCTGGCTACCAATGTACTAGGGGGGGCCCTGCTGGCTACCAATGTACTAGGGGGGGCACTGCTGGATACCAATATACTAGGGGGGGCACTGCTGGCTACCAGTGTACTAGAGGGGCACTGGTGGCTATCAATGTACTAGGGGGGGCACTGCTGGCTACCAATGTACTGGGGGGCACTGCTGGCTACCAATGTACTGGGGGGCACTGCTGGCTACCAATGAATTAGGGGGGGCGCTGCTGGCTACCAATGTACTAGGGGGGGCACTTCTGGCTACCAATGTACTAGGGGGGGCCCTGCTGGCTACCAATGTCACATGTCTGTGAGTCCTTTGTACTGGTGGGAGGGGGGCCCAGAAAATTTTGTTCTGAGGGGCCCCATGATTTCTGATGGCAGCCCTGCTGAAATCACAGGCATTCGGCTCAGGCTGCGGCAGAATAAAACGAGCAACAAGTGGAGGAGCACTGTATACACAGGGAAATAATACTAAATATACTAGGGGGGGCCCTGCTGGCTACCAGTGTACAAGGGGGGGCACTGCTGGCTACCAATATACTAGGGGGGCCCTGCTGGCTACCAGTGTACTAGGGGGGGCACTGTTGGCTACCAATGTACTAGGGGGGGCACTGCTGGCTACCAATGTACTGGGGGGCACTGCTGGCTACCAATGAACTAGGGGGGGCGCTGCTGGCTACCAATGTACTAGGGGGGCACTGCTGGCTACCAATGTACTAGGGGGGGCCCTGCTGGCTACCAATGTACTAGGGGGGCCCTGCTGGCTACCAATGTACTGGGGGGGCGCTGCTGGCTACCAATGTACTAGGGGGCCCTGCTGGCTACCAATGTACTAGGGGGGGCACTGCTGGCTACCAATGTACTAGGGGGGGCACTGCTGGCTACCAATGTACTAGGGGGGGCGCTGTTGGCTACCAATGTACTAGGGGGGGCACTGCTGGCTACCAATGTACTAGGGGGGGCCCTGCTGGCTACCAATGTACTAGGGGGGGGACTGCTGGCTACCAATGTACTAGGGGGGTACTGCTGGCTACCAATGTACTAGGGGGGCACTGCTGGAAAATTTTGTTGTGAGGGGCCCCATGATTTCTGATGGCAGCCATGCTGAAATCACAGGCATTCGGCTCAGGCTGCGGCAGAATAAAACGAGCAACAAGTGGAGGAGCACTGTATACACAGGGAAATAATAAACACAATACGTACGCGTGGGTTCCCGGCTCTGTATACACAGGGTAATAATAAACACAATACGTACGCGCGGGTTCCCGGCTCTGTATACACAGGGTAATAATAAACACAATACGTACGCGTGGGTTCCCGGCTCTGTATACACGGGGTAATAATAAACACAATACGTACGCGCGGGTTCCCGGCTCTGTATACACAGGGTAATAATAAACACAATACGTACGCGTGGGTTCCCGGCTCTGTATACACAGGGTAATAATAAACACAATACGTACACGCGGGTTCCCGGCTCTGTATACACAGGGTAATAATAAACACAATACGTACATGCGGGTTCCCGGCTCTGTATACACGGGGTAATAATAAACACAATACGTACGCGCGGGTTCCCGGCTCTGTATACACAGGGTAATAATAAACACAATACGTACGCGCGGGTTCCCGGCTCTGTATACACAGGGTAATAATAAACACAATACGTACGCGTGGGTTCCCGGCTCTGTATACACGGGGTAATAATAAACACAATACGTACGCGTGGGTTCCCGGCTCTGTATACACGGGGTAATAATAAACACAATACGTACGCGCGGGTTCCCGGCTCTGTATACACGGGGTAATAATAAACACAATACGTACGCGCGGGTTCCCGGCTCTGTATACACGGGGTAATAATAAACACAATACGTACGCGCGGGTTCCCGGCTCTGTATACACGGGGTAATAATAAACACAATACGTACGCGTGGGTTCCCGGCTCTGTATACACGGGGTAATAATAAACACAATACGTACGCGCGGGTTCCCGGCTCTGTATACACGGGGTAATAATAAACACAATACGTACGCGCGGGTTCCTGGCTCTGTATACACGGGGTAATAATAAACACAATACGTACGCGTGGGTTCCCGGCTCTGTATACACAGGGTAATAATAAACAAATACGTACGCGTGGGTTCCCGGCTCTGTATACACAGGGTAATAACAAACACAATACATACGTGCGGGTTCCCGGCTCTGTATACACAGGGTAATAATAAACACAATACGTACGCGCGGGTTCCCGGCTCTGTATACACAGGGTAATAATAAACACAATACGTACGCGCGGGTTCCCGGCTCTGTATACACAGGGTAATAATAAACACAATACGTACGCGTGGGTTCCCGGCTCTGTATACACAGGGTAATAATAAACACAATACGTACACGCGGGTTCCCGGCTCTGTATACACAGGGTAATAATAAACACAATACGTACACGTGGGTTCCGGGGGGGTACAGTTATCCGTGGTACAGCAGGTGATTTGCTGCCGGCTCCTGTAGTTTGTGTAGCTTAAATGTGCCTTTTTGTTGCACTTATCTGGATTACAGCAGTTCCTTCTCACATCGTAAAATCTCAGCCCGTCTATAAAACACAATAACATTGCTATTATAGGCCCATATCCGTAGCCATTACACTGAGCAGGGAGTAATGTGCTGAGAAAAACAGTGAAATAACCATATGAAATACCCCCCCCGTACCTTTACGAGTCATTTCTATTAATGAGGTGCCACAGACTTTTTCGGGGGGACACAGTACGCTTCCGCCGTCACACGTCTGAGAGCCGACCTCAATGCAGGCAACGCAGGAAAGGCAGCGAACTGCAACATAAATACATAAAATAATGTGTAAGGGACACTAAAGCCTAAAAAAGAATATATGTAGAAATGTTTGGCCATGTGTTTTGAGCCCTTGTACCAGCCCAAAGCCACCAACGCTCTATAGAAATAAAGCCCCATGCCCCTGAAGTTGCCCACAGTAGCTCTCCATCTTTTGCCCAACTACTGCACATGCTCAGTCTGCTCTTGGCTGATGTCAGTGACCTGAGCTTAGGCACCAACTCACAATATTCTTCTTTCCTATGCCGGCTTTCTCTAGTCACTGCCTGGTTACTGTTAAACATGCATACAAGCCAACCAATCACAGTCCTGTCTGGCTGCTCCCTATAAAACTCCAGTCCTGCTCTGGCACTTTGAGCTTGGGGTGAGACTTTAGCTGAATCCTTATTGTGTGACTTTTCATTCCACCTTGTAACAAAGGATGGAAACATTGACAGAACTTAGAGAAACTGAATTCAGTACAATTATTTTAAAGCTTTATATTCTTAATTAAACATAAAAATAGATCAATTCTATCACTTATATACCATAGAGAGAAAACAGCATATACCCCTCCAACATAGGGGACAAACATAACATTAACCACAAGACAAAAGAGAATTGTTATTACATTTCCACCACTATATATAAGCCATTTAGACATTATCTTACATCCAGAGATAATTACGTCATTTTTCCCGTCATTATATGGCACAGGAATCAGACATGGGGATAAAGGGACAGACTTGTTCAGTGCTGGGAAACTGTGCTTATTGCTCCCAACTCCAATTGCAGGAACAGAGAACAGGGAGCCGGATTTACTCACATCAGCTGGGATTCTCATTGGGGGATTTCTTGCATTTTAATGCAGTTTTATTGGGCAATATTGCTTTAAGAATATAACCCTTATGTTGCTGGACTACAGCTCCCAGCATGCCTCACCCTTCATTATATGTTACATTATTCTGGGATTTGTAGTCCAGCAACAGCTGAGTAACGTTTGGTTGAACCCTGCTGTGCTGACTGGGGAGTGGGCCCCCGTACCTGTAGGTAGAAGCACCCCGAGTGCACCCAGGAGCCCCACGGCCGATCTCATGATGCGCAGGTTGCACCACATCCCTCCCTATAGGAGGCAGAGAGACATATTTATATGATATGAGCCTCAGGGTGGGGCAGGAACACCAATCAAACTCATTTATATTTTGGGGACTTTTTCCATTCAGTTTATTCCTGGGTTTGGCATCATTATAAGTTTTGCATAAAGACAAATATTGATTTATAGGCACTGCCATCCAAGTTGGCCCAACATTGTGGGGAGGGGCCCCTCTAATTAAACCTTTGCTCTACATGGTTATAATGTAAATAACCAAACAAACCTGTAATGTAAACCAATGAGCATTGTGAACCAATCAGAACCGGCCTCAGGTTGGAAGCCCTTTTAGTGGGAAAGGACACACATAACTATGATTTATTAGAGAATTATATCTGCACTTAAAATTAATTGTTGTATTACCCACCCCAGTCCTCAATATTATACTGACGGGATTTTAGTTTAAGTGCAGATATATTTATCTACTAAATGATAATTATTTGCCACTAAAGGGGCTTCCAACCTGAGGCTGGTTCTGATTGGTTCTGATACAAGTATAGGGAAAAGACACAATGCTCATTGGTTTACATTACAGGTTTGTTTGGTTATTTACATTATAACTATTTAAAGCAAAGGCAGAATGGATTGCTATTAGAGGGGCCCCTCCCCATAATGCTGGGCCAACTTGCATGGCAGCTCCTATAAATCTATATTTGTCTTTATGCAAAACTTATAATGATGCCAAACCCAGGAATAACCCAGGGGAAACGTCCCCGGAAAATAAATGAGTTTGATTGGTGTTTCTGCCCCACCCTGAGGCTCATATCATATAAATATGGGAGTCTCTCTGCCTCCTATAGGGAGGGATGTGGTGCAACCTGCGCACCATGAGATCGGCCGTGGGGCTCCTGGGTGCACTCGGGGTGCTTCTACCTACAGGTAAGGGTCTGACCCCCCAATCTCAGCCTACAAATATACTGGCACTGGGATTTAGTGAATCAGTTAAAGGGCAACTAAACCCTGCTGCACAGCGCGGCTCAACCAAACGTTACTCAGCTGTTGCCGGACTACAAATCCCAGAATAATGTAACATATAATGTCTAAATGGCTGACATATAGCGGTGGGAATGTAATAACAATTATCATTGGTCAGTTCTCTTGAGTCTTGTGTCTTTTGGTATGTTTGTCCCCTATGTGGGAGGGGTATATGCTGTTTTCTCTCTATGGTATATAAGTGATAGAATTGATCTATTTTTATGTTTAATTTAGAATTTAATGCTTTTAAATAATCAAGCTAAATTCAGTTTCTCTAAGTTCTGACAATGTTTCTATCCTTTGTAACAAGGTAGAAAGAAAAGTCACACAATAAGGATTCAGCTAAAGTCTCACCCCAAGCTCAAAGTGCCAGAGCAGGACTGGAGTTTTATAGGGAGCAGCCAGACAGGACTGTGATTGGTTGGCTTGTATGCATGTTTAATAGTGACCAGGCAGTGACTAAAGCAAGCAGGCAGGGAAAGAAGAATATTGTGAGTCGATCCCTAAGCTCAGGTCACTGACATCAGCCAAGAGCAGACTGAGCATGTGCAGTAGTTGGGCAAAAGATGGAGAGCTACTGTGGGCATCTTCAGGGGCATGGGGCTTTATTTTTATAGAGCGTTGGTGGCTTTGGGCTGGTACAGGGGCTCAAAACCCATAGCTAAACATGATTTTATGTATTTATTTTGCAGATTGCTGCCTTTCCTGCGTTGCCTGCTTGGAGGTCGGCTCTCAAACTTGTGACGGTGGAAGCGTACTGTGTCCCCCCGAAAAAGTCTGCGGCACCTCATTAATAGATGTTACTCGTAATGGTACGGGGGGTATTTTATATGGTTATTTCACTGTTTTTCTCAGCACATTACTCCCTGCTCAGTGTAATTGCTACGGATATGGGACCTATAATAGAAATGTTATTGTGTTTTATAGACGGGCTGAGATATTACAGTGTGAGAAGGAACTGCCGATATCCAGACTGGTGCCAACAAACCTTCCACTTTAGCCACACGAATTACAGGAGCCGGCAGCAAATCACCTGTTGTACCACGGATAACTGTACCCCCCCGGAACCCACGTGTACGTATTGTGTTTATTATTACCCTGTGTATACAGAGCCGGGAACCCGCGTATACGTATTGTGTTTATTATTACCCCGTGTATACAGAGCCGGGAACCCACGCGTACGTATTGTGTTTATTATTACCCCGTGTATACAGAGCCGGGAACCCGCACGTACGTATTGTGTTTATTATTACCCTGTGTATACAGAGCCGGGAACCCGCGTATACGTATTGTGTTTATTATTACCCTGTGTATACAGAGCCGGGAACCCGCGTGTACGTATTGTGTTTATTATTACCCCGTGTATACAGAGCCGGGAACCCACACGTACGTATTGTGTTTATTATTACCCTGTGTATACAGAGCCCGGAACCCACGTGTACGTATTGTGTTTATTATTACCCCGTGTATACAGAACCGGGAACCCACGTGTACGTATTGTGTTTATTATTACCCTGTGTATACAGAGCCCGGAACCCACGCGTAGGTATTGTGTTTATTATTACCCTGTGTATACAGAGCCGGGAACCCGCGCGTACGCATTGTGTTTATTATTACCCTGTGTATACAGAGCCGGGAACCGGCGCGTACGTATTGTGTTTATTATTACCCCGTGTATACAGAGCCAGGAACCCACGTGTACGTATTGTGTTTATTATTACCCCATGTATACAGAGCCCGGAACCCACGCGTACGCATTGTGTTTATTATTACCCTGTGTATACAGAGCCCGGAACCCACGCGTAGGTATTGTGTTTATTATTACCCCGTGTATACAGAGCCCGGAACCCACGCGTACGTATTGTGTTTATTATTATCCTGTGTATACAGAGCCCGGAACCCACGCGTAGGTATTGTGTTTATTATTACCCTGTGTATACAGAGCCCAGAACCCACGCATAGGTATTGTGTTTATTATTACCCCGTGTATACAGAGCCCGGAACCCGCGCGTACGCATTGTGTTTATTATTACCCTGTGTATACAGAGCCGGGAACCCGCGCGTACGGATTGTGTTTATTATTACCCTGTGTATACAGAGCCGGGAACCCGCGTGTACGGATTGTGATTATTATTACCCTGTGTATACAGAGCCCGGAACCCACGCGTAGGTATTGTGTTTATTATTACCCTGTGTATACAGAGCCCGGAACCCATGCGTACGTATTGTGTTTATTCTTACCCCGTGTATACAGAGCCGGGAACCCACGTGTACGTATTGTGTTTATTATTACCCTGTGTATACAGAGCCAGGAACCCACGTGTACGTATTGTGTTTATTATTACCCTGTGTATACAGAGCCCCTATATACCCCTAGTCCCTGCTTAAAGGACAACTAAAGCCTAAAAATGAATATGGCTAGAAATGTTTAGCTATGTGTTTTGAGCCCTTGTACCAGCCCAAAGCCACCAACGCTCTATAGAAATAAAGCCCCATGCCCCTGAAGATACCCACAGTAGCTCTCCATCTTTTGCCTTGCCCAACTACTGCACATGCTCAGTCTGCTCTTGGCTGATGTCAGTGACCTGAGCTTAGGGATCGACTTACAATATTTTTCTTTCCTCTGCCTGCTTGGTCTGATCACTATTAAACATGCATACTAGCCAACCAATCACAGTCATGTCTGGCTGCTCTCTTAAAAACTAAAGACCTTTTGAGCTTGGGGCGAAATTTTAGCTAAATCCTTATTGTGGCTTTTCTTTCCACCTTGTAATGATCCCAAACACTGAGCTGTGTAACAAATATAAGTTACAAAGGTTGGAAACAGAGGCAGAAGCTGTGACAAAAGTTTCAGTCACTTTGCTATTACAAACAGCCCCTCTGGGAATACACTTTCCCAATGTAAAGGTTTTTCTGTATGTAATACAGTGACTGTATATGCACCTTACACTCCCCCCCAGGGCTAAGGTACAGAATATTACTAGCTTTAGCACTGGGGCTGGCTGGCTTGTTTTTTTTTTTTTTGCTTTTATACACACAACAGACAAATCACATCTTTCAAAGTGTTTATGAAGCAGTTGCATGGGGGTTTGTGTGCATTACACACGGGGAGAGGCCAAACTGTGCCAGTAGGTGTATAGGCAGAACAACATGATATGTACAGGGGAACCTCTGCACAAACACTATGTTCCTTCCCAGGCATGCTGATTTGACTGACACTCAGTTCAGAGTTTGTGCTCTCACTATAATAAACAGGCTGTGTATGGAACCCCCAGTCTGCTCAGCAAATCTTTGCTTTGCTCAGTGTAATGTGAGTATAAGAGAAAGTCATTTATAGAAGGATAGAATTCAGAATGTGTTTATATTAGAAAAAGCCCCAATTATCTTCTGAGCTGATATTTTGGGGGATGGGGATATGGGAATATTTGGGAGTCTGTTGTAAACAAGTTCTGTCTAAATATTGAGCTAAAGCTTGTGTTTAGTTATATTTTGTAATAAAATGTGTATAATAGGGCAGCACTAGTGTATATGTACCTGTACCCATGATGCACCTGTGTCTCTGTGCCAATGGGATCATTTATAGGTTCCACCTAGTTCTCTATGGAGGTTGAAGAAAAAAATATATACACAAGAGCATTGACCAATGAGAATGCTGATTAGATTCCCAGCACTATATCAGCCATTTTGATATTATCTTACATATAGAGATAATTACATCATTTTTCCCGTCATTATATGGCACAGGAATCAGACATGGGGATAAAGGGACAGACTTGTTCAGTGCTGGGAAACTGTGCTTATTGCTCCCAACTCCAATTGCAGGAACAGAGAACAGGGAGCCGGATTTACTCACATCAGCTGGGATTCTCATTGGAGGATTATTTTGCATATTTATGCAGCCACTGGCTTTGTGCTGTTGTTTTGATAATTTACTACGTTCCCTAAGCTCCGCATTCCAACAGCAGCCCAGAGCAAACTGAGCATGTGCAGGAGCCAGATCTTATAGAAGATGGTCTAACAAAGTAACAAGATGGCAGCCCCCTGTGGACAATTTTGAAAGCATAAATCATTACTTTAATTAGGCTTCTCAACCTCTGGGCTTGTGCAGTAAGTTCAGAATGTTTATATCTATGTTCAGTATATAAAATACAGCATTTCTAATGATTTTCTATTTTAGGGTTTAGTTCTCCTTTAAGGCTATAGGGCTCCCTTATGACTTATGGCGATTCTTTCCACGGCCGGCAGCCTAAACCCCTTTGAAGCCCACTGTGCAACCTCCACTTGTTCCTCCACTTGTTGCTCCTTTTATTCTGCCGCAGCCTGAGCGGAATGCCTGTGATTCCAGCACATAACGTGTTCGTTAACCCCTTATAGGGCTGGAGGTTGAGGACGAGAGTGAAACAAACGGGCTGAGCTGCCCAACCTGTGTGGATCCCAGCTTTGATTGCCTTGCCAAGGGGGACGTCGAATGCGTCGGAGAGGAGAACAAATGCTTTCATCAAACCCAAACTTATGATGGTATTTTCTTGGAGCTCTTTGGAACCAGTTCCCAGCATTCCTTGTGTTTATTTGCATACAAATGAGGCAGTCTCCTCAACCGTAATGATTTATCTGTGCATCCACACTCCTGGTTCTACCTTAACTGAGCTGAGAACCCTGTACTACTTTGATTAGCTTTGGAAAGTGCAAAACCAGTCTGTAGTTGGGAATCTGATCAGCTGTTATCCTGATTTAAAAACCCAGTAATGTATGGGATAAACCCATGTAAATGAGATTTTTTTGGATCTCTTTGGGGCTAGTTCCCAGAATTCTATGTGTTTATTTACATATATATGAGATAATTGTCTTAACCCTTTTGATGTATTTTACCCAGAAACCCAATTTTGCATTGCTTTTGTCTCAACTCACTTGGTGCTATTTATTACACAATAATGGGTAAATATAGGGGTATATTTACAACCACAGTTGTGGTCAAATTGATGCCATAGTTGCTCTTGGTGCCAGAGTGTGTGTCCCACCTCCATTTCAGAATTGCACACAACTGCCCTACGGACACGGGGGAACCACCAACTTTGAGGTCCCTCTGCAGGTTTTGTCAATAAACTCATCATTTGCACCAATGAAATCAGGGAAGCGGCAGTTATTCAAATTACCAGTTCATGGCTAAAACCCTTGTATAAACCTGAGACACAGGCTCTAGCTGGGTGATTGGGGGGGACTTGTTTATACAGAGCTCATTATCACCATGGGGAGGGTTATTAGTAAGGTTATGTCAGTTTTTTTTTTTTTTTTAAGAAAAAATAAGAGAAAATATGGGTTTTTACAGGGGTCTAAACAAAAAAATGAATTAAAGTAAAATTTCACCTCTATGCACTTCTGCAGTTTACATTCATTTTCTATTCCAGTCCAGTGGCTCTTTCAAAGTCAGGGGGTCAGCGACCCTTCAACCTGCTTTGATTGGCCGTATCAGTTAGTATTGATCTGGAGGAGAACTGACTTCTGCTACATTGTTTCAAGAGTCAGAACCAGAGAAAAGAAAGGAGAAAACAAATACTGCTTATAAGAGAAAATACATTTGCACATATCTATTTAGAACCACTGAATTGTACAATAAATATATATTGGGAAATTCCTTATAATGACATTTGCTTTCTCCTCAACAGGCATTGGGGTAACTGCAATAAACACATTCCGGGGCTGCAGCACTGAGTCTCTCTGCCGGTTCGGCAAATGGACCGAGAAGTACGAAGGGTTTACTCTAGAGAGTTCTATTAACTGCACTGATGCAAATACCGGAAACGCCAATATGAGCCCCTAAATGTATTACTTTATTTTCTTCTGCTAATAAACTCATTTTAGCACTGAATACAGCAACTATAAAACCATAAAGCAGTCTAACAATCTAAATTGTATATCTAGTATAAATAAATTTGAAGCAACTGGACTTGTTTAGTAATCATTGAAGACGTTTCACTACTCATCCGAGCAGCTTCTTCAGTTCAACTGACTGGTATGGGAAGTCCTCAGCATATATACTCTCCCACTAATCCAATACAACTGACTGGTATAGGAAGCCCTCAGCATATATACTCTTCCACTAATCCAATCACAATGGGCTGGTATGGGAAGCCCTCAGCATATGTACTCTCCCACTAATCCAATACAACTGACTGGTATGGGAAGCCCTCAGCATATGTACTCTTCCACTAATCCAATACAACTGACTGGTATGGGAAGCCCTCAGCATATATACTCTTCCACTAATCCAATACAACTGACTGGTATGGGAAGCCCTCAGCATATATACTCTTCCACTAATCCAATACAACTGACTGGTATGGGAAGCCCTCAGCATATATACTCTTCCACTAATCCAATACAACTGACTGGTATGGGAAGCCCTCAGCATATATACTCTTCCACTAATCCAATCACAATGGGCTGGTATGGGAAGCCCTCAGCATATGTACTCTTCCACTAATCCAATACAACTGACTGGTATGGGAAGCCCTCAGCATATATACTCTTCCACTAATCCAATACAACTGACTGGTATGGGAAGCCCTCAGCATATATACTCTTCCACTAATCCAATACAACTGACTGGTATGGGAAGCCCTCAGCATATATACTCTTCCACTAATCCAATACAACTGACTGGTATGGGAAGCCCTCAGCATATATACTCTTCCACTAATCCAATCACAATGGGCTGGTATGGGAAGCCCTCAGCATATGTACTCTCCCACTAATCCAATACAACTGACTGGTATGGGAAGCCCTCAGCATATATACTCTTCCACTAATCCAATACAACTGACTGGTATGGGAAGCCCTCAGCATATATACTCTTCCACTAATCCAATCACAATGGGCTGGTATGGGAAGCCCTCAGCATATGTACTCTCCCACTAATCCAATACAACTGACTGGTATGGGAAGCCCTCAGCATATGTACTCTTCCACTAATCCAATACAACTGACTGGTATGGGAAGCCCTCAGCATATATACTCTTCCACTAATCCAATACAACTGACTGGTATGGGAAGCCCTCAGCATATGTACTCTCCCACTAATCCAATACAACTGACTGGTATGGGAAGCCCTCAGCATATGTACTCTTTCACTAATCCAATACAACTGACTGGTATGGGAAGCCCCCAGCATATGTACTCTTCCACTAATCCAATACAACTGACTGGTATGGGAAGCCCTCAGCATATGTACTCTTCCACTAATCCAATACAACTGATTGGTATGGGAAGCCCTCAGCATATAAACTCTTCCACTAATCCAATACAACTGACTGGTATGGGAAGCCCTCAGCATATGTACTCTTCCACTAATCCAATACAACTGATTGGTATGGGAAGCCCTCAGCATATAAACTCTTCCACTAATCCAATCACAATGGCACTATGTAACTCTTCAGAAAGGTGACATCTGAAACTCACAGAGGTGTGAATGCTGTGGAGTTACTTTGAAAGGATTACCCAAGTATCATGCAACTCTTCAAACAGGTGTTACTTGTTAGAGTTGCATGAATGGATGTGTGAAGAGTTCTGAAACTGCCGGGGTACAGATGTTAGAACAGCATTGTATGTAGCAGACAGATGGTGTCGAAGTCCCCCGCCTCTGTTAAGGGATGGTTTTTCCACTTTGACATGAATGGCCTCTTTTACACCTCTTTCAAACCAGCGGTCTTCTTTGTCCAAAATTTGGACGTTGCTATTTTCAAAGGAGTGTCCCTTGTCTTTTAGGTGTAGAAAGACAGCAGAGTCCTGGCCTGTAGTGTTCACCCTCCTATGCTGAGCCATTCGCTTAGAGAGCAGTTGCTTTGTCTCACCAATGTAAAGGTCTGTGCACTCCTCGCTACACTGGGCTGCGTATACAACATTGCTTTGTTTTTCCTTTGGTGTTGGATCCTTTGGGTGTACAAGTTTTTGTCTCAGTGTGTTGCTAGGTTTGAAAAACACAGGGATGTGGTGTTTGTTGAAAATTCTCCTGAGTTTCTCCGACACTCCTGCTACATATGGGATAACTATATTGCGCCTTCTCTCTGCCTCAGGACGGTTATTCCTTTTGGTGTTCCTGTTGGGCTTAGTTGCTCTTGTTTTGACAAAGGCCCAGTCTGGGTAGCCACAAGCTTTCAGTGCTCCTCTGAGATGTTTACATTCCTTGTCCTTGGACTCTGTATCAGTTGTTACACTTTCCGCCCTGTGGTGCAGAGTTCTAATGACACCCAGTTTGTGTTCCAGCGGATGGTGGGAATCGAACAACAGATATTGATCCGTGTGAGTGGGTTTCCTGTATTCTTCTGTTTTCAAGATACCCCCCTCTTGAATGGATATCAAACAGTCCAAAAAAGCAAGTTTGTTTTCATGGACATCCTCCCTTGTGAACTTGATGTTGTTGTCCACTGAGTTAATGTGTTCTGAAAAGGCCGCCACTTCGTTGGATCTGATTTTAACCAACGTGTCATCTACATACCTGAACCAGTGACTTGGTGTAGTTCCATTGAATGTGAGTAGGGCCTTCCTTTCCACTTCTTCCATATACAAGTTTGCTACAATGGGAGAAACTGGTGAACCCATTGCACAGCCATGTTTTTGCCTGTAAAATTGGTCCTCTGTGAGTTTCAGATGTCACCTTTCTGAAGAGTTACATAGTGCTGGATTGTGATTGGATTAGTGGAAGAGTATATATGCTGAGGGCTTCCCATACCAGTCAGTTGTATTGGATTAGTGGAAGAGTATATATGCTGAGGACTTCCCATACCAGTCAGTTGAACTGAAGAAGCTGCTCGGATGAGTAGTGAAACGTCTTCAATGACTACTAATCAAGTCCAGTTGCTTCAAATTTATTTATACTAGATATACCATGACCTGGATAAATGAAAATCTTCATAGACAATCTAAATTGTAATTATCACATAGGCCCCATAGTGTAGGCAAACCCAATAGACTGAGTGCAACTGGACCCCATGATGGCAGTCAATCATCTTTGTAAAAAATCTATACCAGCAGGGGGCAGCGATGTATATGGGAGGGGTGGTGACATAACAGGTCAAATGGGGCGGAGCCAGATCCGCTAGAGGTTAACAACATAGGCTTTTGTGTGTGTTGGAGCAGAAAAGGGGCAGATTGGAGGCGGGCCAGGCAGAGTGCCAAATTATTATTATTTACAGGCAAGTACCATGGGTAAAATACCAGCCAGCAACATTGTAACATATAATGATGACTGAGGCATGCTGGAAGCTGTAGTCCAGCAACATCAAGGTTGTATTGTTAAAAATAAAGTTGATGGATTCATGGCCATGGAAAAGATGCCCAGTATCTTAACAGACTCCCACAAGCAGTTTGTCAAAATTTGGGAGCTACGGCTTATACATAGATACGGGGCAGACTAGCCTATTTCTTACTCTCACTGTAAAACTGATCACAAAATAAGGGCCACTAAGGGCAACAAAGGTTTAATATCCCCCGACTTTTCTCTAATGTAAATTAAAGGAGAACTAAAGTCTAAAATTGAAAATCATTAGAAATGCTGTATTTTGTATACTGAACATAGATATAAACATTATGAACTTACTGCACAAGCCCAGGGATTGAGAAGCCTAATTAAAGTAATGATTTATGCTTTCAAAGTTGCCCAGAGGGGGCTGCCATCTTGTTACTTTGTTAGACCATCTTTTTTAAGTTTAGGGCTTGCACATGCTCAGTTTGCTCTGGGCTGCTGTTGGGAGGCGGAGCTTAGGGAACGTAGTAAATTATCAAAACAGCACATCAGGTAATATCTGCCATAGAAGCTGATTAATAATAAGACTCATAATATGCAGACTGCACTGGTTCCTGTGTTGCCCTATAATATAATGTGAGTTTTAGAGTTTTTGCATTGTTTAATGAAACATTTCCCAGCTCTCCAGAGCCAGTGGCTGCATAAATATGCAAAATAATCCCCCAATGAGAATCCCAGCTGATGTGAGTAAATCCGGCTCCCTGTTCTCTGTTCCTGCAATTGGAGTTGGGAGCAATAAGCACAGTTTCCCAGCACTGAACAAGTCTGTCCCTTTATCCCCATGTCTAATTCCTGTGCCATATAATGACGGGAAAAATGCCATCATTATCTCTATATGTAAGATAATATCAAAATGGCTGATATAGTGCTGGGAACTTGCTCATTCTCATTGGTCACTTCTCTTGTGTATATAATTTTTCTTCAACCTCCATAGAGAACTAGGCAGAACCTACAAATGATCCCATTGGCACAGAGACACAGGTGCATCATGGGTACAGGTACATATAAACTAGTGCTGCCCTATTATACACATTGTATTACAAAATATCAATACAAACAAGCTTTAGCTCAGTATTTAGACATAACTTGTTTACAACAGACTCCCGAATATTCCCATATCCCCATCCCCCAAAATATCAGCTCAGAAGGTAATTGTGGCTTTTTCCAACCAAAACACATTCTGAATTCTATCCTTCTACAAACAACTTTCTCTAACACTTACATTACACTGACCAAAGCAAAGGCCAGCTGAGCAGACTGGGGGTTCCATACAGACTGGGGGTTCCATACAGACTGGGGGTTCCATACACAGCCTGTTTATAATAGTGAGAGCCCAAACTCTGACCTCAGTGTCAGTCACTTTGCATATGCAAATCAGCATGCCTGGGAAGGAACATAGTGTTTGTGCAGAGGGTCACAGTTTGGCCTCTCCCTGTGTGTAATGCGCAGAAAACCCAATGCAACTGGCTTCATAAACCATACCTCCCAACATTTTATTAAGAGAAAGAGGACCAAAAACATGTGATGTGGGGAGTGAGGTGAATTGTTTTTGTCCACGCCTGCTTTGTGACCACACCCCCACATGCCACACCCACTTTACATGCCTCAGATGTGCCAGTATAATCACTAAATAAAAAGAATAAAGGCCATATTAACTTCAAAGGTGCCAGTATGACTACATTAAATTGATAAAGGGCATATTAACCCCAGACATGCCAGTAAAGTTACTAAATGAAACTGATAAAGGGCATATCAACTTCAGACATGCCAACAGTTCTGTGCATTTGCCAAAGTTATAAACAGGGCCAATTCCAGTGGTACCTAAATCTATGTTATTTTCTTCTATTCTTTATCAGTTGAAAGCAAAACAATTTTAATGTACCACTAGAATTTATAGCCATATTAACAAGGCCTAAGGTTCCCAGACTTATAAGGGCCCCTTTTAAATGTCTGCTAGATTTTATGAACAGATCAGCGATACCTCTGTCTTTTCCTGCATGCTGTTCTCTGTCAGAGATTCCCAGGGGTGAGAGATATATGTTAAGGGGGCAAAGGGGAAACTGCCCAGCACACAAATAAACACAGCAGCCTCTTCTGCCTGATAAAAGACAGAGCGCACTCCCAGCCCCTGACCCACTGAGCAGGAGCAGGAGGGGGATGTGAGCCAATGCCAATAGTTGCCCCTTGCCTGTCACAAATGCTCCTCCCAGGACAATTAAACATCAAGGTAAACCTATGAGCTTGGGGTAGCAGGGGAGATTCAAGGGTTAAGGGGGCGGGCTTTATTCCCTGGAGCAGAGCAGTCACAGCAATCAATTAAATGGCAATGCTGAGAAGCGGGACATCTAACAAGGAATCCGGGACAGCGGGAAGTGCTATAAATATCAGGACTGTCCCGCTAAAAGTGGCACGGCTGGGAGGTATGATAGACACTTTGAGAGAAGTTATTTGTCTGTTGTGTCATTACAAGGTGGAAAGAAAAGTCACACAATCAGGATTTAGCCAAAGTCTCACCCCAAGCTCAATGTGCCAGAGCAGGACTGGAGTTTTATAGGGAGCAGCCAGACAGGACTGTGATTGGTTGGCTTGTATGCATGTTTAGTCGATCCCTAAGCTCAGGTCACTGACATCAGCCAAGAGCAGACTGAGCATGTGCAGTAGTTGGGCAAAAGATGGAGAGCTACTGTGGGCATCTTCAGGGGCATGGGGCTTTATTTCTATAGAGCTTTGGTGGCTTTGGGCTGGTACAGGGGCTCAAAACCCATAGCTAAACATTTCTAGCCATATTCTTTTTTTAGTTCTCCTTTAAAGGGCTGGGTCACCTTCAGGTTAACGTTTAGTATGCTATAGAATTGGAGAAGTTGTTACAATCTGTAACATCAGTGTTTTAGTCCCTCCTCCCCTGCCCGGATTTCAAATGATGCAGAAAGAGAAGAACAGTTTTGCAGCTGGGTTTCAGCATCTAAACATGGGATTTATTCCTACTTTGTGAAGGGACAGATTACAGGGATAGGGATATTAGGGGTTTCTGTGTTGTGTGCGGCTCTGTAACATATTGTGGTTAGGAAGCCGGAGTTCCCCTTGTCCAACCTGACTTCAATGAATAGGACGTACTTGTGCTGAAACTACTGTTTGTATTGTTTAATCCTAGAAATCAATGATTTTTATTATTTCTTGCACTACACAGAGAAACTGAAGCTCCTCCATGTTTGGTCCTTGTGGGGCACTGTAGATTCCCAGAGCACAGATAATCCCCCTGGCTAATGGGCTCCTGTGTAACTATACACTGGGAATATAATGATCCACCTCACAAGGCTCAGACATGAGGGGGGGGGTACTGTCCCTTTAATATCAGTCTAGAGATTTACGTTACAGAATTGGCTACTGATATTGTTCACTTATAAAGCATACCTCCCAACCATCCTGATTTGCGTGGGACAGTCCTGATTTAAACAGCTCAGGCCGCAGTTCTTTATTCCCTTATTTCCCTTTGACCTGCTGCACTGAATGCCAAAAAAGATACAAAGTTTCTCAAACTGAATTAAATAAGTAGCTTTTGGCAGAGCCCAGAATACTCACCCCCTGTACAGAGATCCAATTGTAATTAATAAGCTAAACAGGTCTCTTGGGGGAATTGAGACTCTTTATACCCCTGATGTTCTGCTATTATACCTCATTGCTGTGAGTATTTACCCTGCACATTTGCCTGTCTCGGATAGTAAATCAAGTTCCGGTTATTTGCAAAGAACCTCTGGTGCCCTATCCTTATTACTACTACCGGTGGCAGCGGAGGGTTGTAGTTATGCAACACCTCTCAAGTGCATTCTTCCCCTTTGCCAAAGCTCATCCTGTGTGTTAGAGTCACGTGTGCCCGTGTACCATGTAGCTGGACATTGCCTGATACAAGCCAAAATAGGGTTACACATACATATATTTTTTCCAATTTTAAAAGTTGACAAAAAATATATACTAATACCCCCGCCCCCCCCCCGAATGTAACAGTTTGTTGAAATAAATAAATGGATTTGTATATTTTATTCTCTTGTTTGGTTGCTTCTTTATACAGTGCTGCCGGAGATGGTTGCAGAGTTCCTGTGGGAAAGCAGCGGTGCAATGGGCTGGGTTCTATGATAATTCTATGATAATTCCATGATAATTCTATGATAATTCCATGATAATTCTATGATAATTCCATGATAATTCTATGATAATTCTATGATAATTCTATGATAATACTATGATAATTCCATGATAATTCTATGATAATACTATGATAATTCCATGATAATTCTATGATAATTCTATGATAATTCCATGATAATTCTATGATAATACTATGATAATTCCATGATAATTCCATGACAATTCCATGACAATTCCATGATAATTCCATGATAATTCTATGATAATACTATGATAATTCCATGATAATTCTATGATAATACTATGATAATTCCATGATAATTCTATGATAATACTATGATAATTCCATGATAATTCCATGATAATACTATGATAATTCCATGATAATTCCATGATAATTCTATGATAATTCTATGATAATACTATGATAATACTATGATAATACTATGATAATTCCATGATAATTCTATGATAATACTATGATAATTCCATGATAATTCTATGATAATACTATGATAATTCCATGATAATTCTATGATAATACTATGATAATTCCATGATAATTCCATGACAATTCCATGACAATTCCATGATAATTCCATGACAATTCCATGATAATTCCATGATAATTCTATGATAATTCCATGATAATTCTATGATAATACTATGATAATTCCATGATAATTCTATGATAATTCTATGATAATTCCATGATAATTCTATGATAATACTATGATAATTCCATGATAATTCTATGATAATTCTATGATAATTTTATGATAATTCCATGATAATTCCATGATAATTCTATGATAATACTATGATAATTCTATGATAATTCCATGATAATTCTATGATAATACTATGATAATTCTATGATAATTCTATGATAATTCCATGATAATACTATGATAATTCCATGAAAATTCTATGATAATACTATAATTCCATGACAATTCCATGATAATTCCATGACAATTCCATGATAATTCCATGATAATACTATGATAATTCTATGATAATTCCATGATAATTCTATGATAATTCCATGATAATTCTATGATAATTCCATGATAATTCTATGATAATACTATGATAATTCTATGATAATACTATGATAATTCCATGATAATTCTATGATAATTCCATGATAATTCCATGATAATTCTATGATAATTCCATGATAATTCCATGATAATTCTATGATAATTCCATGATAATTCTATGATAATTCCATGATAATTCTATGATAATTCCATGATAATTCTATGATAATACTATGATAATTCTATGATAATTCTATGATATTTCCATGATAATTCCATGATAATTCTATGATAATTCTATGATAATTCCATGATAATTCTATGATAATTCCATGATAATTCTATGATAATTCCATGATAATTCTATGATAATTCCATGATAATTCTATGATAATTCTATGATAATTCCATGATAATTCTATGATAATACTATGATAATTCTATGATAATTCTATGATATTTCCATGATAATTCCATGATAATTCTATGATATTTCCATGATAATTCCATGATAATTCTATGATAATTCTATGATAATTCTATGATAATTCCATGATAATTCCATGATAATTCTATGATAATTCCATGATAATTCTATGATAATTCCATGATAATTCTATGATAATTGATTCAGTAATGCTGATGGGTGGGGGGTACAGATTATCCCTCTATCCAATTGGGTCTAAAATTCCCAGCACAAAGCAATTGGCCGCTAGCAGAGCAAATATGCTGGGAAACCCCGCGCTCCCATTGGCGGTTCCAGGCTCTGGGTCGGTGCAGGTAGCAACACTCTCTGTAGAGGAACCTTCAGAAATCTCTTTCCAGTTGCCCAATGAGCAGACACTCTCGCTGCTACACCCTCGGTAGGTATATATATATTGTTGTGTCCAGGGGCCTGTCGGTTAAACAGAGGGAATTGAGATCAGGTAACAGCGTATAATTGTTATATATATAACGTATATACCCAGAGCTTATAACAAGATTATTGCACCGTATTGAGATATTCCTTTGTAAGAATAATAATAATATATTTGGTACCAGGTTCTGGTTTGCATTGGAGGTAATTACAGAGCCCTAGAGAGAGACTTGGGTTCATTGCAGGCCATGAATAATGCACAGGGAATGGGGATGTGCAATAGACACCCATGTCCTGCCCCTGTGCCGCCCCCCCCTCGGAGGCAGTGTTGGAAACAGTCGGATAAAACTTTCCTATAGGGGAGGGTAATGAGTTGAGTTAAGAAGCAAAGGCAACTTGGGCAGCAAATGGTAAATGAGCCCTATAATAAAGTCTATTAAGTTGTTTTGTTGGCCTCGCCGTGGTGTTATGCTCCCCTTGCAGCTATACATGCCTGTCTGGGGTATCAAACATGGAGCTCTTTTTATTATAGTACTGGAACCAACAAAGAAATTGCCAGTGCTTAGTATAACCCATGATGCAGTGCTCACCCATATGCCAGTGCCAGTGCCAACCTCTGGAGCTTTCATTGGCACACAAAGATAAAGAAAATAATTGCCAGTGAAGTTTTAGCCTCTATAAATAATTGTTACAAATGGAGTATTACCTCTGTATATCGTCGTTTGCTTAATACATTTGCTCTCCGCCCCCACGCACGCGATGCTCCCGTTGGGCATACAGTCATGGCTGCCACTTGTACATGTCGGGCACGTCAATCCGTTTGTTTGGCTGTCAGTCCCTTTACATGAATAAGTAAGAAATACTGGATATACTGCTGTATCATGTCTATAGTTCTACATACTGTAATGCTGGCTGTATATTATTTTAAAGGTTGCGCCAGATTATCATGTCCCTTTGTTGCTTCAAGGCACTGAGTACTGGGCGAAGATCTAATAATTGTCTCCCCCACCCTACAAACCTTACATTTGAGCCTATTTGCACTTAAAGACTCAGAGCTGAAGCTGAAATTTACATGGATGGTGTGAGAAAGACACAGGTATTAGCCCCCAATACCCTTACATACAGCCCAGCCCCCAATACCCTTACATACAGCCCAGCACCCAATACCCTTACATACAGCCCAGCACCCAATACCCTTACATACAGCCCAACACCCAATACCCTTACATACAGCCCAGCACCCAATACCCTTACATACCACCAAGCACCCATACCCTTACATACAGCCCAGCACCCAATACCCTTACATACAGCCCAGCACCCAATACCCTTACATACAGCCCAGCACCCAATACCCTTACATACAGCCCAGCACCCAGCACAGCACCCAATACCCTTACATACAGCCCAGCACCCAATACCCTTACATACAGCCCAACACCCAATACCCTTACATACAGCCCAGCACCCAATACCCTTACATACAGCACCCAATACCCTTACATACAGCCCAGCACCCAATACCCTTACATACAGCCCAGCACCCAATACCCTTACATACAGCACCCAATACCCTTACATACAGCCCAGCACCCAATACCCTTACATACAGCCCAGCACCCAATACCCTTACATACAGCTCAGCACCCAATACCCTTACATACAGCCCAGAACCCAATACCCTTACATACAGCACCCAATACCCTTACATACAGCCCAGCACCCAATACCCTTACATACAGCCCAGCACCCAATACCCTTACATACAGCACCCAATACCCTTACATACAGCCCAGCACCCAATACCCTTACATACAGCCCAGAACCCAATACCCTTACATACAGCCCAGCACCCAATACCCTTACATACAGCCCAGCACCCAGTACCCTTACATACAGCCCAGCACCCAATACCCTTACATACAGCCCAGCGCCCAATACCCTTACATACAGCCCAGCACCCAATACCCTTACATACAGCCCAGCACCCAATACCCTTACATACAGCCCAGCACCCAATACCCTTACATACAGCCCAGCACCCAATACCCTTACATACAGCCCAGCACCCAATACCCTTACATACAGCCCAGCACCTAATACCCTTACATACAGCTCAGCACCCAGTTCCCTTACATACAGCTCAGCACCCAGTACCCTTACATACAACCCAGCACCCAGTTCCCTTACATAGAGCCCAGCACCCAATACCATTACATACAGCCCAGCACCCAGTACCCTTACATACAGCCCAGCACCCAATACCCTTACATACAGCTCAGCACCCAGCACCTTTAGTGCAGGGGTGGAAGTATTATCTGTGCTGTGACTTCCAAACAAGCATTTCTTTATACAAAAAAACAGTTACCTTGTACTCGTATTTTTTAGGTTATGGAAAAACCCAAAGTCCCAAAGCGGAAGAGACATTGGGCCGGGGGGCCACACAGGGACAGGGGCTCAATAGACCTTATACCTGTACTGGAAAGTTTTTTATTGGACTTTTGTTCCATCTCCAACTACACTGTTTAATTCCCTTGCCTCCCTCTGTAATCTGCCTCTGTCTCCCCATTACTTGCCCCCTGTGCATGGCTAACATGGGATATTCACCATCTAATGAAGCAATTGGTTCAGTTACAATGTAATAGAATGTGGCTCAGAGATACGCACACGTGGGCTGAGGGGGGGTACAGAGATCCGTGTCGCAGCAGCTAAGGAACTGCCTGCCTCTGTGGTTGGTGTAGCTAAAATACGCATTTACTCCGCACTTCATTGGCTCCAAGCAGTATCTGATAATCTCGTTACATTTCTTTCCATCTGTAAAAAGCAAATGCAAAAAACCTTCTTATTAAAGGACAAGAACAAGTGGGAGTCCAAAGAAGATTTTTGGGCAGTGAAGGGGCAAAGTCAGGGCATTATACAACCCATAACAACCAATCAGTGATTGGCTTTTTCCTCACCGTGAGAACCCCCTAACCAACATCCCCCGGTAGGGCATTCCCCAACCCCCTCACTGCCCTCACCGTGAGGAACCCCCTACCCAACATCCCCCGGCAGGGCATTCCCCAACCCCCTCACTGCCCTCACCGTGAGGAACCCCCTACCCAACATCCCCCGGCAGGGCATTCCCCAACCCCCTCACTGCCCTCACCGTGAGGAACCCCCTACCCAACATCCCCCGGCAGGGCATTCCCCAACCCCCTCACTGCCCTCACCGTGAGGAACCCCCCTACCCAACATCCCCCGGCAGGGCATTCCCCAACCCCCTCACTGCCCTCACCGTGAGGAACCCCCTACCCAACATCCCCCGGCAGGGCATTCCCCAACCCCCTCACTGCCCTCACCGTGAGGAACCCCCTACCCAACATCCCCCAGCAGGGCATTCCCCAACCCCCTCACTGCCCTCACCGTGAGGAACCCCCTACCCAACATCCCCCGGCAGGGCATTCCCCAACCCCCTCACTGCCCTCACCGTGAGGAACCCCCTACCCAACATCCCCCGGCAGGGCATTCCCCAACCCCCTCACTGCCCTCACTGTGAGGAACCCACTACCCAACATCCCCCGGCAGGGCATTCCCCAACCCCCTCACTGCCCTCACCCTGAGGAACCCCCTACCCAACATCCCCCGGCAGGGCATTCCCCAACCCCCTCACTGCCCTCACCCTGAGGAACCCCCTACCCAACATCCCCCGGCAGGGCATTCCCCAACCACCTCACTGCCCTCACCCTGAGGAACCCCCTACCCAACATCCCCCGGCAGGGCATTCCCCAACCCCCTCACTGCCCTCACCCTGAGGAACCCCCTACCCAACATCCCCCGGCAGGGCATTCCCCAACCACCTCACTGCCCTCACCCTGAGGAACCCCCTACCCAACATCCCCCGGCAGGGCATTCCCCAACCCCCTCACTGCCCTCACCGTGAGGAACCCCCTACCCAACATCCCCGGCAGGGCATTCCCCAACCCCCTCACTGCCCTCACCCTGAGGAACCCCCTACCCAACATCCCCCAGCAGGGCATTCCCCAATCTCACTGCCCTCACCGTGAGGAACCCCCTACCCAACATCCCCCGGCAGGGCATTCCCCAACCCCCTCACTGCCCTCACCGTGAGGAACCCCCTACCCAACATCCCCCAGCAGGGCATTCCCCAACCTCCTCACTGCCCTCACCGTGAGGAACCCCCTACCCAACATCCCCCGGCAGGGCATTCCCCAACCCCCTCACTGCCCTCACCGTGAGGAACCCCCTACCCATCATCCCCCAGCAGGGCATTCCCCAACCTCCTCACTGCCCTCACCGTGAGGAACCCCCTACCCAACATCCCCCGGCAGGGCATTCCCCAACCCCCTCACTGCCCTCACCATGAGGAACCCCCTACCCATCATCCCCCAGCAGGGCATTCCCCAACCCCCTCACTGTCCTCACCCTGAGGAACCCCCTACCCATCATCCCCCAGCAGGGCATTCCCCAACCCCCTCACTGCCCTCACCCTGAGGAACCCCCTACCCATCATCCCCCAGCAGGGCATTCCCCAACCCCGTCACTGTCCTCACCGTGAGGAACCCCCTACCCAACATCCCCCGGCAGGGCATTCCCCAACCTCACTGCCCTCACCGTGAGGAACCCCCTACCCAACATCCCCCGGCAGGGCATTCCCCAACCCCCTCACTGCCCTCACCGTGAGTAACCCCCTACCCAACATCCCCCGGCAGGGCATTCCCCAACCCCCTCACTGCCCTCACCGTGAGGAACCCCCTACCCAACATCCCCCGGCAGGGCATTCCCCAACCCCCTCACTGCCCTCACCGTGAGTAACCCCCTACCCAACATCCCCAGGCAGGGCATTCCCCAACCCCCTCACTGCCCTCACCGTGAGGAACCCCCTACCCAACATCCCCCGGCAGGGCATTCCCCAACCCCCTCACTGCCCTCACCGTGAGTAACCCCCTACCCAACATCCCCCGGCAGGGCATTCCCCAACCCCCTCACTGCCCTCACCGTGAGGAACCCCCTACCCAACATCCCCCGGCAGGGCATTCCCCAACCCCCTCACTGCCCTCACTGTGAGGAAACCCCTATGCTGCTTCAACTGAAAGTTGTTCTAATCTAATGACCGCCAATGATCCAGTACTGGGAAGTCATCTACACACTAAATGGTAACATGAAATAGGGTCTCCTGGAAAGTATCATTATCAGCCCAATGACAAGGGCTCAGGTCTCAAATGGTTCTGAAACAGGCCCTGGCATCTCAAGTACACAGAGGCCCAAACAACCACCCACCTCCCATCCCAATAAATAGTGACTGTCTATGTGTTTGAACATTTTAAGGGCACGTACATCTGGGGATGAACAAAAGCCCCCCAACATATCCTATAGAAGGAATAGAAAGCTGTGGAGGTCTCCTGTGGGGAATAGTAGGGAACCATTTTATCACCCCTTGATAATACGTTTATTGAATGAAAGGGTCACTGTTGAGCCATGCAGATGTTGGTCCCTCAGTTTCGTACCTATACGGGTCATTTCTTTATAAGATGAAGCGCAAACCTGCCCAGCGGCACAGGGAACCCTGTCACCCTCACAGGTCCAATAGCCATCCGCGCTACAGACTGTGCAGGAAACGGAATCAGCTGCAAAACAGAATAGATTCATTCATTAACTGCCCCCCAAGCATCATAGAGCCACTATATGTATATGTAATTAATAAAGTGCCCCCTGTTGTAACATATAGGGATATTATAAGCCCCCGAGGGGTTCCTTATAATATATAGTGAATAAAGTGCCCCTATTGTAACATATAGGGATATTATAAGCCCCCGAAGAGTTCCTTATAATATATAGTGAATAAAGTGCCCCCTACTGTAACATATAGGGATATTATAAGCCCCCGAGGAGTTCCTTATAATATATAGTGAATAAAGTACCCCCTATTGTAACATATAGGGATATTATAAGCCCCAGAGGAGTTCCTTATAATATATAGTGAATAAAGTGCCCCCTATTGTAACATATAGGGATATTATAAGCCCCCGAAGAGTTCCTTATAATATATAGTGAATAAAGTGCCCCCTATTGTAACATATAGGGATATTATAAGCCCCCGAGGAGTTCCTTATAATATATAGTGAATAAAGTACCCCCTATTGTAACATATAGGGATATTATAAGCCCCCGAGGAGTTCCTTATAATATATAGTGAATAAAGTGCCCCCTATTGTAACATATTGGGATATTATAAGCCCCCGAGGAGTTCCTTATAATATATAGTGAATAAAGTGCCCCCTATTGTAACATATAGGGATATTATAAGCCCCCGAGGAGTTCCTTATAATATATAGTGAATAAAGTGCCCCCTATTGTAACATATAGGGATATTATAAGCCCCCGAGGAGTTCATTATAATATATAGTGAATAAAGTACCCCCTATTGTAACATATAGGGATATTATAAGCCCCCGAGGAGTTCCTTATAATATATAGTGAATAAAGTGCCCCCTATTGTAACATACAGTATAGGGATATTATAAGCCCCCGAGGAGTTCTTTATAATATATATTGAATAAAGTACCCCCTATTGTAACATATAGGGATATTATAAGCCCCGAGGAGTTCCTTATAATATATAGTGAATAAAGTGCCCCCTATTGTAACATATAGGGATATTATAAGCCCCGAGGAGTTCCTTATAATATATAGTGAATAAAGTGCCCCCTATTGTAACATATAGGGATATTATAAGCCCCGAGGAGTTCCTTATAATATATAGTGAATAAAGTGCCCCCTATTGTAACATATAGGGATATTATAAGCCCCGAGGAGTTCCTTATAATATATAGTGAATAAAGTACCCCCTATTGTAACATATAGGGATATTATAAGCCCCCGAGGGGTTCCTTATAATATATAGTGAATAAAGTACCCCCTATTGTAACATATAGGGATATTATAAGCCCCCGAGGAGTTCCTTATAATATATAGTGAATAAAGTACCCCCTATTGTAACATATAGGGATATTATAAGCCCCCGAGGAGTTCCTTATAATATATAGTGAATAAAGTGCCCCCTATTGTAACATATAGGGATATTATAAGCCCCCGAGGAGTTCCTTATAATATATAGTGAATAAAGTACCCCCTATTGTAACATATAGGGATATTATAAGCCCCCGAGGAGTTCCTTATAATATATAGTGAATAAAGTACCCCCTATTGTAACATATAGGGATATTATAAGTCCCCAAGGAGTTCCTTATAATATATAGTGAATAAAGTGTCCCCTATTGTAACATATAGGGATATTATAAGTCCCCAAGGAGTTCCATGACCATATAAAAGGACAAAGCCAAAGGCGTTTATACAGGCCATGGAACTCTAAGGTGACTTCCAATATCCTCATATTTTACAACAGGGGGTACAAGAGCCACAAATACCCGGTAAATTACATCCTTATAAACAGAGCCTTATTAATTTTGTGCTACTAGGCGCCAGTAATAGGCTATCCCCCATATGTAATAAAAGGCACTCAGTTTGCCCAGGAGCAGTAACCCATAGCAACCAATCAGATGTTGGTTTTTAAACAGGTGAATGCTACATGTTGATTGGTTGCTATGGGTTACTGCTCCTGGGCAAACTGAGTGCCTTTTATTACATATGGTAGTAATGTAGGCTATGGGCAGTGGGATTTCCTCCCAGCCTGGTGTTATCCAACTGAGCCCTGATTTATTATGGAGAACACTTCATTACATTGATAGATTATAGAATTATTATTAACGGGTATTTATAAAGCAATACAATAAGTGGAAATCACATTGTTGTGTCCCTACCTTCTGGCAGAAGCGCTGCGAGGGCCCACAGGAGGCCGACAGGATATCTCATTGTGAGCAGGTTCCATCCATAGGAGATACTAATATGCCGAGGGAAGGGCAGAGACACTAAAATGGATAATATAATTATAGATGTTTCCATCCAAGATTGTTATTATGGGGAGAGGTGTGTCTTGTTCTATACTGGGCTCAGTACAGGGGAATCCCTATGTGCCATAGTTTTATGGTATCTCTCTGTACAGGCTATGGGCAAACTTAGGAGGCTGTTCCTGCTGAATTGTGCTTAGTACAGGGGAATCCCTATGCTCCATAGTTTTATGGTATCTCTCTGTACAGGCTATGGGCAAACTTAGGGGGCTGTTCCTGCTGAATTGTGCTTAGTACAGGGGAATCCCTATGCTGCCATAGTTTTATGGTATCTCTCTGTACAGGCTATGAGCAAACTTAGGGGGCTGTTCCTGCTGAACTGTGCTTAGTACAGGGAAATCCCTATGTGCCATAGTTTTATGGTATCACTCCGTACAGGCTATGGGCAAACTTAGGGGGCTGTTCCTGCTGAATTGTGCTTCGTACAGGGGAATCCCTATGCTCCATAGTTTTATGGTATCTCTCTGTACAGGCTATGAGCAAACTTAGGGGGGCTGTTCCTGCTGAATTGTGCTTCGTACAGGGGAATCCCTATGCTGCCATAGTTTTATGGTATCTCTCTGTACAGGCTATGAGCAAACTTAGGGGGGCTGTTCCTGCTGAATTGTGCTTAGTACAGGGGAATCCCTATGTGCCATAGTTGTATGGTATCTCTCTGTACAAGCAATGAGCAAACTTAGGGGGCTGTTCCTGCTGAATTGTGCTTAGTACCGGGGAATCCCTATGTGCCATAGTTTTATAGTATCTCTCTGTACAGGCTATGAGCAAACTTAGGGGGCTGTTCCTGCTGAATTGTGCTTAGTACAGGGGAATCCCTATGTGCCATAGTTTTATGGTATCTCTCTGTACAAGCAATGAGCAAACTTAGGGGGCTGTTCCTGCTGAATTGTGCTTAGTACAGGGGAATCCCTATGTGCCATAGTTTTATGGTATCTCTCTGTACAAGCAATGAGCAAACTTAGGGGGCTGTTCCTGCTGAATTGTGCTTAGTACAGGGGAATCCCTATGTGCCATAGTTTTATGGTATCTCTCTGTACAAGCAATGAGCAAACTTAGGGGGCTGTTCCTGCTGAATTGTGCTTAGTACAGGGGAATCCCTGACTCTAATTTTATTCTTTATTTGGATGATCAATAATTTGATTGTTTATAGATATGTATGATGATGTTATGTAAGGGTTCCAAGAGGGAATATTTAAGTTTAGTTCTAATGGATGTGGCAGTGGAAGTGGGTGGGGGCTCTGAGAGAATGTATCTGCCCATCCCTCATTATTCCTTATACTGACTTTCCTCTCTAGGGAGAAGTTGTATCTATATATATATATATATATAATAATTGGTTCATGTGACGCAGCTCTCTTCTCTCTTCTGCTCCCTCCTCCCTCAAGAATGCTAAGAGCTCACTCCCCCCCCTTAGGAATGTGGATCTGAGCCAATCAGCAGGAAGCTTCCTCATAGCCTTACTAACTGAGCATGTACACTTGGTCCCGCTGTCTGTGCAGGAGCGAGGCATTATGGGAACTTTCTTTACACAGCTCAGTGTTTTTTCTTCCTGTTTGGCTTCTGATCATCTGAATGGGAGAAATATGGGGAGACTTAAGGGCACTATTGAGAGAACTGAATGTATGCCTGCAGCTTGAGATTAACTCTTTATTAGCCTTCCCTTCTCCTTTAAGCTGTGTTACACACACAATATGCAGGCAGGGGTTGTTGCTGAACTAAATTGCCAGTCAAGAAAATTCATACGCACTACTTCTTTTTGGCCTGCCGCACTACGCACGGCACACATAGGGGCTGATTTACTAAACCACGAATGGATCGAAAGCGTCCGAATGTGTTTTTTTTGTAATGATCGGTATTTTGCGATTTTTCCGTCGCCGCCACCTCAACTTTTTCGTAGCCATTACGACTGTTGCGACTTTTTTGTAGCCGTCGCGAAAAAATCGGAAAGGTTTGCCTGCCGTTTACTACCGCTCAATCCGAAAAAGTCACGACAATTCGCACAAGTCGTAACGGCTGCGAAAAAGTCGCAACAATTCGCGCAAGTCGTAACGGCTACGATAAAGTCGCGGCAATTCAAGAAAAAGTCACGACGGCGACAAAAAAAACGTTAAAAATACGAAAAAGTCGCAAAATGTTCGTTTCCAATACGATTTTTTCCCATTGGGGTTTACTACCGCTAAATCCGAAAAAGTCGCGACAATTCACACAAGTCGTAACGGCTACGAAAAAGTCGCAACATTTCACGCAAGTCGTAACGGCTATGATAAAGTCGCGGCAATTCACGAAAAAGTCACGACGGCGACGAAAAAAACTTTAAAAATATGAAAAAGTCGCAAAATGTTCGTTTCCAATACGATTTTTTCCCATTGGGGTTTACTACCGCTCAATCCGAAAAAGTCGCGACAATTCACACAAGTCGTAACGGCTATGAAAAAGTCGCGACATTTCACGCAAGTCGTAACGGCTATGATAAAGTCGCGGCAATTCAAGAAAAAGTCACGACGGCGACGGAAAAAACGTTAAAAATACGAAAAAGTCGCAAAATGTTAGTTTCCAATACGATTTTTTCCCATTGGGGTTTACTACCGCTCAATCCGAAAAAGTCGCGACAATTCGCACAAGTCGTAACGGCTACAAAAAAGTCGCGACAAAGTCGTAACAGCTACGATAAAGTCGCGGCAATTCACGAAAAAGTCACGACGGCGACGAAAAAAACTTTAAAAATATGAAAAAGTCGCAAAATGTTCGTTTCCAATCCGATTTTTTCCCATTCAGGATTCAGATTCGTGGATTAGTAAATCAGCCCCATAGTATCCCTTCACTTTATCCACACCAATTCCAGGGCTGGTTACATGCCCGTATTACATAATATAGTGAGTAAAGTACCCCCTGTAATAAGTCACTGGGGAGTTCCATGACCACATAAAGGTACAAGGCTTTTATACAGGACATGGAACTCCGAGATGACTTCTAATATCCTCATAATTTACACTTTATTTATTATTATATACAAGTTTCAGTGAGTCATGTGGCAGAAATGACATCACAAAGCTCCGATTATAACTGATGACATCACTAAGCACCGTTTATAACTGATGACATCACTAAGCACCATTAATAAGGATATAATTTACAGTTTGGTCCCATAGAGAAAGGCTAAAGTGCTAAAATGAGTTTATTAGTAGAAGAAAATAAAGTGCTACATAAATAAATACATTTAGGAGGCCGGGGCTCATATTGGCGTTTCCGGTATTTGCATCAGTGCAGTTAATAGAACTCTTTAGCGTGATCCCTTCGTACTTCTCGGTCCATTCGCCAAACCTGCAGAGAGACTCAGTGCCGCAGCCCCGGAATGTTCTTATTGCAGTTACCCCAATGCCTGTTGAGGAGAAAGCAAATATCATTCTAAGATATGTCCCAATATACATTCATTGCACAATTCAATGGTTATGTCCAAATATATTTGCTATTGAAGGCAGTATTTGTTCTCTGGTTCTGACTCTTGAAACAATGTAGCAGCAGTAAAGTGTGCCTGAGTCTGAGCTTTCAGAAGGAGCCAGCGCTACACATTAGAACTGCTTTCAGCTAGCCTATTGTTTCTCCTACTCCCATGTAACTGGAGGAGTCCCAAGCCGGACTTGGATTTCTTACTATTGAGTGCTATTCTGATACCTACTGGGAGCTGCTATCTTGCTCCCTTCCCATTGTTCTGCTGATCGGCTGCTGGGGGTGAGGGGGGCTATCACTCCAACTTGCAGCGCAGCAGTAAAGTGTGACTGAAGTTTATCAGAGCACAGGTCACATGGCTGTGACACCCTGGGAAATGGGAAATAACCCCCTGTATTTACCCATGTTGTGTAGTAAAAAGCACCGAGTGAGCAAAAATCACATTCAGGGTATTGAGGCAAAAGCAATGCAAAAAGTTCAGCATTTGGGTTTTTGGGTAAAATAAGAAATGCAGTTACCTTCATAAGTCTGGATTAGATTATAGCATTTGTTCTCCTCTCCGACACATTCAATGTCCCCCTTGGCAAGGCAATCAAAGCTGGGATACACACAGGTTGGGCAGCTCAGCCCGTTTGTTTCACTCTCGTCCTTAACCCCCAGCCCTTTAAAGGACAAACAAACATTCAATAAGTGAACATCCTTTTTGAAATCTTTAAAAATCTGCCCTTCCTGTTAAAATGTTAATAGTAAGGCTTTAACATCCCCCTAATCAGTTCCTTTCCCCCTCATTCTGCCCCCTCCCTCAGGAATTTACTTTGGCTGCTGGCTACTGGGCATGCTCAGTTCTTCTTTGCTCAGATGACAAAACACACCCTCCAGTCTAGCAGCCAATGAAAAGATGGCACTGCTGGTTTCCATACAAACTATGCTGTGCTGGAGAAACATGTTTTTCTCCTAACCTCCTGTCCTGAGCTCAGTTTAACCATTACAGTGCTCAATCCAAGCAGGACTTTTTTACCAAAGTAAGTTCTGCCCGTGTAAGCCTGTATACACAGGGTAATAATAAACACAATACGTACACGCGGGTTCCCGGCTCTGTATACACGGGGTAATAATAAACACAATATGTACGCGTGGGTTCCCGGCTCTGTATACACGGGGTAATAATAAACACAATACGTACGCGTGGGTTCCCGGCTCTGTATACACAGGGTAATAATAAACACAATACGTACACGTGGGTTCCCGGCTCTGTATACACGGGGTAATAATAAACACAATACGTACGCGTGGGTTCCCGGCTCTGTATACACAGGGTAATAATAAACACAATACGTACACGTGGGTTCCCGGCTCTGTATACACGGGGTAATAATAAACACAATACGTACGCGTGGGTTCCCGGTTCTGTATACACAGGGTAATAATAAACACAATACGTACGCGTGGGTTCCCGGCTCTGTATACACAGGGTAATAATAAACACAATACGTACGCGTGGGTTCCCGGCTCTGTATACACAGGGTAACAATAAACACAATACGTACGCGCGGGTTCCCGGCTCTGTATACACAGGGTAACAATAAACACAATACGTACGCGCGGGTTCCCGGCTCTGTATACACAGGGTAATAATAAACACAATACGTACGCGCGGGTTCCCGGCTCTGTATACACAGGGTAATAATAAACACAATACGTACGCGCGGGTTCCCGGCTCTGTATACACAGGGTAATAATAAACACAATACGCACGCGCGGGATCCCGGCTCTGTATACACAGGGTAATAATAAATACAATACGTACATGTGGGTTCCCGGCTCTGTATACACAGGGTAATAATAAATACAATACGTACACGTGGGTTCCCGGCTCTGTATACACAGGGTAATAATAAACACAATACGCATGCGCGGGTTCCCGGCTCTGTATACACAGGGTAATAATAAACACAATACGTACACGTGGGTTCCCGGCTCTGTATACACGGGGTAATAATAAACACAATACGTACACGTGGGTTCCCAGCTCTGTATACACAGGGTAATAATAAACACAATACGCACGCGCGGGTTCCCGGCTCTGTATACACAGGGTAATAATAAACACAATACGTACACGCGGGTTCCCGGCTCTGTATACACAGGGTAATAATAAACACAATACGCACGCGCGGGTTCCCGGCTCTGTATACACAGGGTAATAATAAACACAATACGTACACGCGGGTTCCCGGCTCTGTATACACAGGGTAATAATAAATACAATACGTACACGCGGGTTCCCGGCTCTGTATACACAGGGTAATAATAAACACAATACGTACGCGTGGGTTCCCGGTTCTGTATACACAGGGTAACAATAAACACAATACGTACGCGCGGGTTCCCGGCTCTGTATACACAGGGTAATAATAAACACAATACGTACGCGTGGGTTCCCGGCTCTGTATACACAGGGTAATAATAAACACAATACGTACACGCAGGTTCCCGGCTCTGTATACACAGGGTAATATTAAACACAATACGTACACGTGGGTTCCCGGCTCTGTATACACAGGGTAATAATAAACACAATACGTACACGCGGGTTCCCGGCTCTGTATACACAGGGTAATAATAAACACAATACGTACACGCAGGTTCCCGGCTCTGTATACACAGGGTAATAATAAACACAATACGTACATGTGGGTTCCCGGCTCTGTATACACAGGGTAATAATAAACACAATACGTACGTGTGGGTTCCCGGCTCTGTATACACAGGGTAATAATAAACACAATACGTACGCGAGGGTTCCCGGCTCTGTATACACAGGGTAATAATAAACACAATACGTACACGCGGGTTCCCGGCTCTGTATACACAGGGTAATAATAAACACAATACGTACGCGTGGGTTCCCGGCTCTGTATACACAGGGTAATAATAAACACAATACGTACGCGAGGGTTCCCGGCTCTGTATACACAGGGTAATAATAAACACAATACGTACGCGCGGGTTCCCGGCTCTGTATACACAGGGTAATAATAAACACAATACGTACGCGTGGGTTCCCGGCTCTGTATACACGGGGTAATAATAAACACAATACGTACACGTGGGTTCCCGGCTCTGTATACACAGGGTAATAATAAACACAATACGTACGCGTGGGTTCCCGGCTCTGTATACACGGGGTAATAATAAACACAATACGTACACGTGGGTTCAGGGGGGGTACAATTATCCGTGGTACAACAGTTGATTTGCTGCCGGCTCCTGTAATTCGTGTGGCTATAGTGGAACGATTGTTGGCATTTGTCTAGATAACAGCAGTTTCTTCTCACACTGTAAAATCTCAGCCCGTCTATAAAAAATGAATATAAAAAAAATTGCATTTCTGTTATAGGCCCATATCCGTAGCCATTACACTGGCCAGAGAGTAACATGCTAAGGAAACACATGGATGAAATACCCCCCCCCCGTACCTTTACGGGTCACTTCTATTAATGAGGTGCCGCAGAAATTTCCAGCGGGACACCGTATGCTTCCGCCGTCGCACGTCTGAGAGCCGTACTCCATGCAGGCAACGCAGGAAAGGCAGCGAACTGCAACATAAAGATATGAAATAATATTTAGTAAAAGTTTCATTATACAGGTATGGGACCTGTTATCCAGAATGCTTGGGACCTGGGGTTTTTTGGATAAGGGGTCTTTCCGTAATTAACTTAAGCCTTTTAAAAATCATTTAAATATTGAATAAACCCAATAGTGCTGTTCTGCCCCAATAAGGGGTAATTATATCTTAGTTGGGATCAAGTACAGGTACTGTTTTATTATTACAGAGAAAAGGGAATCATTTAACCATTAAATAAACCCAATAGGGCTGTTCTGCCCCCAATAAGGGGTAATTATATCTTAGTTGGGATCAAGTACAGGTACTGTTTTATTATTACAGAGAAAAGGGAATCATTTAACCATTAAATAAACCCAATAGGGCTGTTCTGCCCCAATAAGGGGTAATTATATCTTAGTTGGGATCAAGTACAGGTACTGTTTTATTATTACAGAGAAAAGGGAATCATTTAACCATGAAATAAACCCAATAGGGCTGTTCTGCCCCCAATAAGGGGTAATTATATCTTAGTTGGGATCAAGTACAGGTACTGTTTTATTATTACAGAGAAAAGGGAATCATTTAACCATGAAATAAACCCAATAGGGCTATTCTGCCCCCAATAAGGGGTAATTATATCTTAGTTGGGATCAAGTACAGGTACTGTTTTATTATTACAGAGAAAAGGGAATCATTTAACCATGAAATAAACCCAATAGGGCTGTTCTGCCCCCAATAAGGGGTAATTATATCTTAGTTGGGATCAAGTACAGGTACTGTTTTATTATTACAGAGAAAAGGGAATCATTTAACCATGAAATAAACCCAATAGGGCTGTTCTGCCCCAATAAGGGGTAATTATATCTTAGTTGGGATCAAGTACAGGTACTGTTTTATTATTACAGAGAAAAGGGAATCATTTAACCATTAAATAAACCCAATAGGGCTGTTCTGCCCCCAATAAGGGGTAATTATATCTTAGTTGGGATCAAGTACAGGTACTGTTTTATTATTACAGAGAAAAGGGAATCATTTAACCATGAAATAAACCCAATAGGGCTGTTCTGCCCCCAATAAGGGGTAATTATATCTTAGTTGGGATCAAGTACAGGTACTGTTTTATTATTACAGAGAAAAGGGAATCATTTAACCATGAAATAAACCCAATAGGGCTGTTCTGCCCCAATAAGGGGTAATTATATCTTAGTTGGGATCAAGTACAGGTACTGTTTTATTATTACAGAGAAAAGGGAATCATTTAACCATTAAATAAACCCAATAGGGCTGTTCTGCCCCCAATAAGGGGTAATTATATCTTAGTTGGGATCAAGTACAGGTACTGTTTTATTATTACAGAGAAAAGGGAATCATTTAACCATTAAATAAACCCAATAGGGCTGTTCTGCCCCCAATAAGGGGTAATTATATCTTAGTTGGGATCAAGTACAGGTACTGTTTTATTATTACAGAGAAAAGGGAATCATTTAACCATTAAATAAACCCAATAGGGCTGTTCTGCCCCAATAAGGGGTAATTATATCTTAGTTGGGATCAAGTACAGGTACTGTTTTATTATTACAGAGAAAAGGGAATCATTTAACCATGACTAGGGGCATGACCCATTGTTCACTCCTCCCTCCAACCGTTCTAAACAAAACACGCGTGACATTACCTTGTGTTGGATGATATGGCCACAGCTTTTATTTGTACACAGTCATTTAGCAATACTTTTATTGTTTACATAGCCAAAAAACGTCATTAACAACATGGTACAAAACTTGTAACAATTTGTAATAATAGTAATTGACAGCAATTGGTAACTATTGGTAACAATCACTTGGTAAAGCCCTCTGCCAGTCTGCCCTTCCAAATGCCAGCAATGCTCACTAGCCGCTTGCCCCTAGCTCAATGAGATTGCCTAGCGTTGTAATATCCACACCATAGCTGTTAAACCGAAACAACCCGCAAGGGACCAAGCCCTGGGGGAATTAACTGTACATATTCAACCCCACCGTGGGTACCCACCTTAGGGGTTGCCCCAATGGTCCAGTATTGTCCAAACAAACACACCATCATGCCCGGCAGACTGGCAAGGGACCCGCCAAGCTATGTGTGCTTGGACACCTTCAAGCTCACATACGCCTCCACACTCTACTTGCCATTTCAATTGTATCCTGCAAGGCTGTATTGAATATGTCCAAGCCCACCTCGTTCAAATGTACCCCGTCTGGCCGCAAGAACTGCTCTGCTGGCTTTAATAACGTGTGTTCCACTACCATGCCCCCACGGCTTTTTACGAATTTTGCCACTGCTTTATTTACCTTAATTCTGGCTTTGTCAATGGCAGCAGGTGACCTGGCCCCTAGCCAGGCCGTCCTTCGCACCATGTCGGACCAAATCAAAATTACCCAGGGGAAAAGCGACCACAACCTTATGAAGTCCCTACGCATGCTCTTAATGAGCTGCTTCATGGGGCATTTTCCCAAATCGTTGCCTCCTGCGTGCACCAGGATAACCTGTGGTGGTCCTACCTTTTTTGCCTGTTGTATAATGATAGGGACTACTTCATCCCATAACAAACCACTATACCCCATCCAGGAGATGGATACCTCTTGTTTTACAAAGCCAAGCTGGGAGCCGTTCTTGCGAACCCTCGCTCTTTTCTCTGCCCAATGGATGTATGAATGTCCGACCACCCAGACCGAGCACGTGGCTTGACCTGGTAAACAGAAAACATGTGAGTGTTAACCGGCAACCTCCCCCCCCCCATTTTTTTTTTATTCCACCCTGTGTGGCCTGATGTATGATTGGAATCGTTGTGATTCCCATCGCCCTATGCGTTTTATAGCCACGGCGTCCATGCCCCATCGTGCCGCCTCTGTGGCCGCCCCTATACGAAAGGAGTGGCTACCGTAGTCCTTGTATGACATCCCCATGTCTTGAAGGGCTTTTTTGAAAACTGCCACAAATTGGAACCTGGACAGGAGGGACCCATCCGCATGAACTAGACAAGGGCCGGTTATGTGTGGTCTGATTCTCTGATAGGCCAGGAAGCACTGCACTGGGCATGTGACACACCCTTCCACCCCGGCTAATGTGACTATAAAATCCTTGCCCATCTTGTCCGTTTTCGAATCCCTTATTTTTATATTGAGTAGCCCGTCGGTCAGTTGTATGTCCTCCCAGATGACTCCTCCTGGGGTATGTCTATTGTTACTCACTAGTTCGGAAATTCAAAAGGCCCCAAAAAACGCCCATGAGAATGCTAGTTTGAATAGTGTCCCTTCGTATGAGCTGCATGCAATTACTTCCAGCTTGTCGAAAAGACCTTGTAATATTGGTAATGTCACGGGCCTGCGCCTGTCCTCTAATTTTTTCCCTCTTTTGAAGCCCTTTACCGCCTGTTTGACTAAGAATTCTTTTGTATAGTCCCTCCATCCCATTAATTTGAAAAGAAAAGCCAATGCTGCCAGTTTTGCGCTCAGTGAACTTGGGGATATGGAATTCTCAAAATAGATACCCAATTGCCAGAGCAAAAGATCAAGTCTGTCACGATCACTCTCCCCTGCCCCACTCCAATGCATTAATTGCGTCCAGTCCGACCAGACTCTCCTATAACCCAACCACGTGGATGCCGCGACTGACCTCTGTACCCATGCCATCATACCTCTCATATGATCTGCCAGAGGGATTCCGGGCAGGGTTCTCCCTGAGGTTTCGCTCCCGGCACCAGGCCCCGGAATCTGTCCCACTGGAATCGGGATAAAGAGTCAGCAATGTCATTGACTACACCCGGCAGATGCTGTGCTCGAAAACATATGTTAGACTGTAAACACCTTAACACTAGATGACGCAGCATTGCTAGCACTGGGCCCGATGATGATGTCTGGTTATTAATGGCCAAAACTACCGACATATTGTCGGTGTTGAAAGTCACGTTTCTATTAGAAAATAAGTGTCCCCATAGCTCTATGGCCACCAGGATTGGAAATAATTCCAGGAGGGTTAAGTTGCGTGTTAACCCCCCCGCTACCCAACTCTCGGGCCATTTTTCGGCACACCAACTGCCGCTGAAGTATGCCCCAAAACCACAAGATCCTGCTGCATCCGTGAATAGCTGCAGGTCCTTGTTGGTGTCTGTTGTCCATACAATGCCAGTAAGACCTGCCATTGTATGTTTGGAGGAACCTAGCCCAAATCCCTAGATCCTTCTTTAGCTCGGCCCCCAGCCTGACAAAGTGGTGTGGCTTTTTTAGGCCGGAGGTTGCCATTGCCAACCTCCGAGAAAATACTCGCCCCATTGTAATGATTCTGCAGGCAAAAGTTAGTTTGCCAAGCAGTGATTGGAGTTGTTTTAATGTTAACTTCTTTGAGCTAATAGCCCGTTGGATGTTTTCCTTCAGGGCACTGACCTTATCGATCGGCAACCTGCACTCCTGTCTCACTGTGTCTATCTCGATCCCGAGAAATTTCATGTAGGTGGATGGGCCCTCTGTTTTTTCGGGTGCTAGGGGGACCCCGAATTCCGATGTTACCCTTTGGACCGTTTGAAGCAGTATGGCGCATGCGGGGGAATTGGCGGGGCCAATGCATAGGAAGTCGTCCAGGTAATGGATGATGGAAATCATACCCGACTGCTGCCTGATTACCCACTCCAGGAAGGTGCTAAATGTTTCGAAGTAGGAACAGGAAATGGAGCACCCCATAGGGAGGCTCCTGTCCACGTAAAAGGACCCCCCAAATTGACAACCCAGTAAGTGTAGGGAATCGGGGTGCACCGCCAGGAGCCGAAATGCAGCTTCTATATCTGTTTTGGCCATTAGTGCCCCTGGGCCCGCTGCTACCGCTAGGCGGATCGCCTCGTCAAATGATGTGTAGGAT
The DNA here is from genome assembly GCF_000004195.4 of Xenopus tropicalis. NCBI lineage: Eukaryota > Metazoa > Chordata > Amphibia > Anura > Pipidae > Xenopus > Xenopus tropicalis. Next base: position 126,409,611 of record NC_030683.2, on the reverse strand, counting down.
ACTTTAATTAAATCTTTGTCTATTCCGTCGTTCACCGATGACCCTGCGGGGTATGACAAATGATGGATAAGCCGATATTTGCCCGGTTCTTTTTTAGGCACCAAGCCCAGTGGGGATATACGCGTGTTTTTAAATGGGGGTGTGCCAAACGGGCCAGCCATCCTGCCCAAACTGATCTCTTTTGTAAGTTTTTCGAGTACTAAGGATGGGTTTCCTTTCATGGACTTCAGGTTATTTACGGTTGGACACCCTGGGGTGACCTCCCCTGGAATTCTGAACCCGTATTGGAAACCAGCTCTCAGTAGCTCGGCTTTTTCTTGGTTGGGGTACTTATCTAGCCAGGGCCGCATCGCCGTGAGCTTCACTGGTGTCTCCCCTTTTTCTATTGTTGTCTCCTGGTTTTCCTGTCCCTTCCTTGGGTCGCTTAACCTAGCATAGGGGTGGGTTCCTGCGCATAAGGAGCATTCGTGCCGGTAACGGCACGAGTTGCCCCATCTGCACTGGCTGTCATTATATAGCCAGCACACGCCCTTCTTTTGTTTGCCTGCCCACCGGAGCCCGCTTGAAAGGGCTGTCCCTGACTTAAGCTTGAGTACCCTTGGTAACCCTTGCCGTTCATGAGTCTCATCCATAGACCTATGTCCCAATGGTCCCACCTTATCTCTGGTCTTATTGCCATGCGTTGTCTGAATTGCCCATCATATCTGAGCCAAGCCATGCCCCCATAAACTTTATGGGCCTCCCAAATAGAGTCCAGATAGCAGAAGAGTGCTAAGCAGCACTCTGGCTGCTTCTCACCTATCACACTCGCCAGTGTGGCAAAGGCCTGCAGCCAATTGCCGAATGTTCTGGGGATAAGACAGAAGCGTCGCCTATCCTCATCCTCCTCCTTTCTATGTTCCTTGCCTTTTTCCCATCTTTCAATACTGAACCGCTCCAGGGGGAGCAGGGTAAAAATATCTAGGTATTCCCTCTTCCAAATTTTTTCCCTCACCTCGGGCTTCAGGTGGGCCCCCAGAGGGCCCTCAAAGCAGATGTAGGCATGCCCTTTTGCAGCATCTGACATTGGGGCCGGTTTATCCCCTTTTTTTGTTGTTGCATCCCCGGGTGCTGTAGCCCCCCCCCCCCCCGCCCCTTCCGGCTGGCTGGGCTGGGCTATGGAGTCGATTATGGGTTGCGTTTGGACCTGGGATGCCCCTGAGGAAGGCTCCCCACTTTGTGACCCCTGTGTCCTCGCACCCCCCCCTTGTGACTGTTCTAGTGGTTGCCTTTGACTATAGTGCGACATTAGTTGTGTTAGCCCCGACAAAAACTGCCCCAACATACCTTCTGTGCCCGCCTGCTGTGTGGAATTTGTCTGTGTGAGTGGTACAATAGGAGACTGGCTGAGGTCAAAAGGAAAGAGTATACCTGAAGACCCGATGCCTGGGTGTTGCCTGTGCCGTCTGTCTCGGAGCTCCCGCGTTGTCTGCCCTCCTCGCCTGGCTCTCGCTGTGCCTGAGATGCCGGCTGCCTGAGGGGTGTGCTCCTGGCGCTGCCTACGTGGCCTGGCGCCGCTGAGTGCTGCATTGTTGGCCTATGCCGCGCGCGGCTCCCTCCTACCCTCAGAGGCGTGCTCGTTCCCTCCTCTGCCTCATCCCCCCCTGAGGGGCTGCTGCTGCCATCTGAGGGGCATTCCGCAGAGCGCAAAGGAATGGGTGATGGGCGCCTGCTCCTAGAGGATCGGCTATGCCCCGTGTTGGCTACCTGGGCAGGGGAGGTATCCCCCCTAGCCCGCCCACGCTGCCTCTCCTGCTGGGTGCCCAGCGCTGCAGGTGCCTGTCCCCACACATCCCCTTCTTGGGGGAGCTGGCTTGGGGGTGCTCGCCTGGATGCCCTCCTGCATCTACTGGCTGGACCCCTCTGTGGCGTGCCTTCCACCCGTGGTGCTGCTCCCCTCATTGCCCGCTGTCTCCCACCGGCTGTGGTCCCCTCTGCTGGCCCGGAAGTGGCCCGCCTCTTCCTGCCTGGCCCCGTCGCTCCCGCCCCCCTCCTCCGGTGTAACTATTTGGGGTTCGGGGGGCCCGCTACCTGGTTGCCTGCCAGTGGCTGCGGCGCATCCGGCCGTCGAATGTGAAGGGCGCGGGCTGCTGCTGCGCCTGCGGCCTCCCGCCGCTGGTGCTGGTGAGGGACTGAGCCGGTCGGGGGGCCTGGCGCGGCAAGGCCGCAGGTTCCGCTCCGTAGACGCCTCGGGTCCCGGTTGCTGCAGCATCTGCCGCAGCCAGGCTTCTCCTTTCTGCGTCGCCTCTTCCCTCAGCCTGCTCAGTAGGTATTCCAGCGTGGACATGGTGAGTGGATTTGCGCCGCTGCTGCCCTATCTCAAGCTGTCTTCGCGCGCAACTGTTTGGCGCCTCCTTCTGCACCCTTTTAACCCTTGCTACCCCGTGCCCGGGCCGACCAATCGGTGCTCCCATTGTCAGCCCCGTCATGTGGGCCCTCCTCCTACGCTGCGCCCGGGATTCAGGCCATTCTTTAAATAAACCCAATAGGGCTGTTCTGCCCCCAATAAGGGGTAATTATATCTTAGTTGGGATCAAGTACAGGTACTGTTTTATTATTACAGAGAAAAGGGAATCATTTAACCATGAAATAAACCCAATAGGGCTGTTCTGCCCCAATAAGGGGTAATAATATCTTAGTTGGGATCAAGTACAGGTACTGTTTTATTATTACAGAGAAAAGGGAATCATTTAACCATTAAATAAACCCAATAGGGCTGTTCTGCTCCAATAAGGGGTAATTATATCTTAGTTGGGATCAAGTACAGGTACTGTTTTATTATTACAGAGAAAAGGGAATCATTTAACCATTAAATAAACCCAATAGGGCTGTTCTGCCCCAATAAGGGGTAATTATATCTTAGTTGGGATCAAGTACTGGTACTGTTTTATTACAGAGAAAATGGGAATCGTTTTAAAAAATTAGAATTATTTGTTCATAATGGAGTCTTTGGACCCTCCTGTGATTTGGATTTCTGGAAAATGGGTTTTCATGGATAATGGATCCCATACCTGAGAGAAACATGAGGTTGGGGAGTAGAAGTGGATCCTTACCTGTTGGTACAAGAGCTGTGAGTGCACACAGGAGCCCAACAGTACATCTCATGGTGAGTAGGTAAGAGTAATATTTATAGCGGCTGCTGAGACTCCTGTATTTATATCATATTATTAGGTGCTCAGGGTGGAGCAGAAATACCAACCAAACAGGCACTTTAAGAGATTTTGTTTTTAACTTTCGGTTTGTTCCTGGGTTTGGCATGAAGACTATTATAGATGTTCCTGAGTTTTGCATAAAGATAATTATAGATGTTGACACCTAAATTTGCCTGGCATTATAGCAAGTATCAATGGTGTTATCGTTACTAATGTGTTTTTTGGTATTATATGATTGTTTTGTTGTTTTCTCAAAAAATTCAAGATACTTCGGAGTATTTATCTGTTTCTTAAATAGAGATGTATTTGAAGCAAGATGACAAACCCGGATAAAGCTTTGCAACCAATTTACCTTATACTGACAACATTCACATTAAATGCCCAGTTCTTAGCAAAAAAAATGTACCATAGTCAAAAATACCTGTGGCAGAAATTGACTGGGTTTTTCCATCAGGCCATGTTGTTTACCTTTTCTGCCTAGAAAAGCATTAAACCTTGCCCATATGTAAAGGGAATGCTGCACTCATATTCACATGTTATGCTGCCAACAAAACCATTCTGGGGGCAACGTAACATTTCTTTTAGAAAAATAGCTGCTCAAATTACCCTCTGTCATTGTCATAAAGTATTATTTGCAGGTATAGGGCCTGTTAGCCAGAATGCTCTGGACCAGGAGTTTTCCGATAAGGGATCTTTCTGCAATTTGGGTCTTCTTACCTTAAGTCTACTAAAAATTAATCTAACCATGAAATAAACCCAATAGGACTGTTCTGCCCCAATAAGGGGTAATTATATCTTAGTTGGGATCAAGTACAGGTACTGTTTTATTATTACAGAGAAAAGGGAATCATTTAACCATTAAATAAACCCAATAGGGCTGTTCTGCCCCCAATAAGGGGTAATTATATCTTAGTTGGGATCAAGTACAGGTACTGTTTTATTATTACAGAGAAAAGGGAATCATTTAACCATGAAATAAACCCAATAGGGCTGTTCTGCCCCCAATAAGGGGTAATTATATCTTAGTTGGGATCAAGTACAGGTACTGTTTTATTATTACAGACAAAAGGGAATCATTTAACCATTAAATAAACCCAATAGGGCTGTTCTGCCCCAATAAGGGGTAATTATATCTTAGTTGGGATCAAGTACAGGTACTGTTTTATTATTACAGACAAAAGGGAATCATTTAACCATTAAATAAACCCAATAGGGCTGTTCTGCCCCAATAAGGGGTAATTATATCTTAGTTGGGATCAAGTACAGGTACTGTATTATTATTACAGAGAAAAGGGAATCATTTAACCATTAAATAAACCCAATAGGGCTGTTCTGCCCCAATAAGGGGTAATTATATCTTAGTTGGGATCAAGTACAGGTACTGTTTTATTATTACAGAGAAAAGGGAATCATTTAACCATGAAATAAACCCAATAGGGCTGTTCTGCCCCAATAAGGGGTAATTATATCTTAGTTGGGATCAAGTGCAGGTACTGTTTTATTATTACAGAGAAAAGGGAATCATTTAACCATGAAATAAACCCAATAGGGCTGTTCTGCCCCAATAAGGGGTAATTATATCTTAGTTGGGATCAAGTGCAGGTACTGTTTTATTATTACAGAGAAAAGGGAATCATTTAACCATGAAATAAACCCAATAGGGCTGTTCTGCCCCAATAAGGGGTAATTATATCTTAGTTGGGATCAAGTGCAGGTACTGTTTTATTATTACAGAGAAAAGGGAATCATTTAACCATGAAATAAACCCAATAGGGCTGTTCTGCCCCAATAAGGGGTAATTATACCTTAGTTGGGATCAAGTACAGGTACTGTTTTATTATTACAGAGAAAAGGGAATCATTTAACCATTAAATAAACCCAATAGGGCTGTTCTGCCCCAATAAGGGGTAATTATATCTTAGTTGGGATCAAGTACAGGTACTGTTTTATAATTACAGGTAAAGGGAATCATTCTTTAAAATATAAATTATTTGATTAGAATGGAATCTATAGGAGATCCATAATCCCAGTGCAATGCCTCGGTGCTATTTACAGAATAACAATAAGGAAGTTATAGATAATGTTCAGTTGTTTCAGGCAGATTATTTAGGGAATATTTTGGGTGCGCCTGTGAAATATGTAAATACTGTAGATGTGCTGCTCAGGGCTGGATTTGTTTTCTATGTAGATTCCTCGCTCCACACAAGGATAATTATAGGATTTAATGATAAATTATGCAAGATGATTTCCTTGAGGTATAAGTGAAAGTTACTGCATTCAATGTAATTCACTACTAAGCAAAGCTGAAGCTGTTACTATTGGGTTGTCACCTGAGTAAACTTAAGCACATTATTGGTTTCCAAGAATGCTCCTAAAATGGCCGCTGGAGCACTTCCTGTTTGGGAAAAATAAAGAGTATTTATGGAAAGGAACGTCCGTTTAACAATACTTTCAACCTAAACTACACACACCCTCTGGGTAATGCCCCATAGACTTAGGTGCCAATACCTATAATTGCCACTATGGAAATTGGCCTGGGAATGCCCCACCCTGAATCAAACCCCCTCCATTTGTTTCAGCTCCACCTTTAGTAAATAAGTGTATGATATAAACATAGTCTGAATGTCTCTGCCTCATTTATATCACTTGCAAACTGTACCGACTGGGAATAACTACTCACAATGAGATCTGATGTAGGACTCCTGTGTGCCCTCGCAGCTCTTGTATCTAATGGTAAGTACATATACCTGTATATGTATATTATTATTAACATTTATTTATAAAGCGCCAACATATCCCGCAGCGCTGTACAATAAGTGGGTTCCATACATTGGGCATACAGAGTAACATATAAAGCAATCAGTAACCGATACAGGAGGGGAAGGGAGCCCTGCCCAAAAGAGCTTACACTCTACATTATTATTATTATTAACATTTATTTATAAAGCGCTAACATATCCCGCAGCGCTGTACAATAAGTGGGTTCCATACATTGGACATACAGAGTAACATATAAAGCAATCAGTAACCGATACAGGAGGGGAAGGGAGCCCTGCCCAAAAGAGCTTACACTCTACATTATTATTATTAACATTTATTTATAAAGCGCCAACATACCCCGCAGCGCTGTACAATAAGTGGGTTACATACATTGGGCATACAGAGTAACATATAAAGCAACCAATAACCGATACAGGAGGGGAAGGGAGCCCTGCCCAAAAGAGCTTACACTCTACAAGGAGTAACATATAAAGCAATCAGTAACCGATACAGGAGGGGAAGGGAGCCCTGCCCAAAAGAGCTTACACTCTACAAGGAGTAACATATAAAGCAATCAGTAACCGATACAAGAGGGGAAGGGAGCCCTGCCCAAAAGAGCTTACAATCTATAATAACTCTGTTTACTCCCTTAGGATAAAGATATTGTACAAGTATTTTATATGTAATATCAATATATAATATTGGTTTGTCCCTGAGGAAGAGCACTGGTTGTGCTCGAAACGTTGGAATTTTTTCAATAAAAACACTTTTTCCTTTGTATCAAGTCCCTGTGAGTGCGGCACTCTTTCTATTATATATAATATTATATAGATATAGTACATAGAGCACCTTTACCCTGTTCCAGGGTGTATATATGTATAGATAAATAGATGGTATCTCTCTCTCTTTCTCTTTCTATATATATATACTGTGTGTATATATATATATATATATATATATATATATATATATATATAAAAGGATAGATAGATGATAGATAGATAAAATATTATATAGATATAGTACATAGAGCACCTTCACCCTGTTCCAGGGTATATATAGATAGATAGATAGATAGATGGTCACTCTCTCTATAGATATATATATATACATAAGGATAGATAGATAAAATATTGTATAGATATAGTATACAGAGTACCTTCACCCTGTTCTAGGGTGCATATAGATAGATAGATAGATAGATAGATGATAGATCTCTCTCTCTCTCTCTCTCTCTCTCTCTCTATATATATATATATATATATAAAGATAGATAGATGATAGATAGATAGATAGATAGATAGATACAATATTATATCGATATAGTATACAGAGTACCTTCACCCTGTTCCAGGGTATATATATATATATATATAGAGAGAGAGAGAGAGAGAGAGAAGGATAGATAGACAGATAGACAAATAAATAGAAGATAGATAGATAGATAGATAAAATATGATATAGATATAGTACACAGAGGACCTTCACCCTGTTCCTGGGTGTGTTGAGACATATCCCACCATTCTGTATCCCAGTGATCCCCAACCAGTGGCTCGGGGGTAACATGTTGCTCCCCAATCCCTTGGATGTTGATCTCAGTGCCCCCAAACCAGGGAGTAATTTTTGAATTCCTGACTTGGGGGTAAGATTTGGTTGAATAAAAACAAGATTTCCTACCAAATAAAGCCCCCTGTAAGCTGATAGGGTGCATAGAGGCCCCTAATAGCCAATCACAGCCCTTATTTGGCTCCTCCATGAACTTTTATGGTGCTTGTGTTGCTCCCCAAGTCTTTTTACAATTGACTGTGGCTCACGAGTAGGAAAGGTTGGGGACCCCTGCTGTATTCCATCCATGTGATATTCCATGTGGTTTGTTTTGCAGCGTATTCTCTTTCCTGCACACTCTGCATGATAGAAGGTTCCATCAATTGTGATGGCGAAACTGTTGAGTGTCCCCAAGGACTAATCTGTAGCACATCCGCCACAGAAGTCACATCTTCGGGTAAGTGCTGTACAGGTATGGCGCCTGTTATCCAGAATGCTCGGGACCTGGGGCTTTCCAGATAAGGGGTTTTTCTGTAATTTGGATCTCCATACCTTAAAGAGAACCTTTCACCCACACATAAAAAGCTGTATTTAATTTAAAATGTTTAATTCAATCATTCATACCTGTTATAAATGTATTTAAAGCAAAACCGTCATGGGAAAACATGTTTTTTCAAAACCCATCAGTTAATAGAGCTTCTCCAGCAGAATCCTGCATTGTAATCTGTTTTTCCCATGGGGCTAGCCATATTCTTCATTTCCCAGGGTGCCACAGCCATGTGACCTGTGCTCTGATAAACTTCACTCACACTTTACTGCAGCGCTGCAAGTTGGAGTGATATCCCCCCCCTCCCCCCCAGCAGCCGATCAGCAGAACAATGGGAAGGGAGCAAGATAGCAGCTCCCAGTAGGTATCAGAATAGCACTCAATAGTAAGAAATCCAAGTCCGGCTTGGGACTCCTCCAGTTACATGGGAGTAGGAGAAACAATAGGTTAGCTGAAAGCAGTTCTAATGTGTAGCGCTGGCTCCTTCTGACAGCTCAGACTCAGGCACACTTTACTGCTGCGCTGCAAGTTGGAGTGATATCCCCCTCACCCCCAGCAGCCGATCAGCAGAACAATGGGAAGGGAGCAAGATAGCAGCTCCCAGTAGGTATCAGAATAGCACTCAATAGTAAGAAATCCAAGTCCGGCTTGGGACTCCTCCAGTTACATGGGAGTAGGAGAAACAATAGGTTAGCTGAAAGCAGTTCTAATGTGTAGCGCTGGCTCCTTCTGACAGCTCAGACTCAGGCACACTTTACTGCTGCGCTGCAAGTTGGAGTGATATCCCCCTCACCCCCAGCAGCCGATCAGCAGAACAATGGGAAGGGAGCAAGATAGCAGCTCCCAGTAGGTATCAGAATAGCACTCAATAGTAAGAAATCCAAGAAATTATTACAGAGAAAAGGGAATACTATTTAAAAATTTTAATTATTTTTATAGTCTATGGGAAATAGCCTTCCTGTAATTTGGAACTTTCTGGATAACGAGTTTCCGCATAACAGATCCCATACGTGCATTTGATTTCATCATTTTTTACAGGCCTGTTAATATGTATAATAAAAGTGTTGCTCAAATGCGTTTTGCTTAGATGGCCTGACAACATACAATATTAGAAAGTACTGTGGGGATGCCGGCAGATGTGACAGTACCGCGCACTTTAGCTACACAAACTACAAGAGCTTGGAGGTGATAACCTGTTGTAACACAGAAAACTGCACCGCGCCTGATGTGGCATGTAAGTATTATTAGCAGCATTTATTGTATTTATATATACTGTAGCACCTAACAGAGCAGGTTATTTCCCCCGAAGACAGTGCCCCCATACACAGTGCCCCCAATTTCCCCCAAGGACAGTGCCCCCAACTGCCCCCATACACAGTGCCCCCAATTGCCCCAAGGACAGTGCCCCCAATTGCCCCAAGGACAGTGCCCCCAATTGCCCCAAGGACAGTGCCCCCAATTTCCCCCAAGGACAGTGCCCCCAACTGCCCCCATACACAGCGCCCCCAATTTCCCCCAAGGACAGTGCCCCCAATTTCCCACAAGGACAGTGCCCCCAACTGCCCCCATACACAGTGCCCCCAATTGCCCCAAGGACAGTTCCCCCAATTGCCCCCAAGGATAGTGCCCTGAATTGCCCCCAAGGACAGAGTACCCAATTGCCCCAATACACAGTGCCCCAATTGCCCCAAGTACAGTTCCCCCAATTGCCCCCAAGGATAGTGCCCTGAATTGCCCCCAAGGACAGTGTACCCAATTGCCCCCATACACAGTGCCCCCAATTTCCCCCAAGGACAGTGCCCCCAATTTCCCCCAAGGACAGTGCCCCCAACTGCCCCCATACACAGTGCCCCCAATTGCCCCAAGGACAGTTCCCCCAATTGCCCCCAAGGATAGTGCCCTGAATTGCCCCCAAGGACAGTGTACCCAATTGCCCCCATACACAGTGCCCCAATTTCCCCCAAGGACAGTGCCCCCAAGGACAGTGCCCCCAATTTCCCCCATACACAGTGCCCCCATACACAGTGCCCCCAATTGCCCCATACACAGTGCCCCCAATTTCCCCAATACACAGTTCCCCCAATTGTCCCCATACACAGTGCCCCCAATTGTCCCCATACACAGTGCCCCCAATTGCTCCCATACACAGTGCCCCCAATTGCTCCCATACACAGTGCCCCCAATTGTCCCCATACACAGTGCCCCCAATTGCTCCCATACACAGTGTCCCAATTGCTCCTTATACACAGTGCCCCCAATTGCCCCCAAGGACAGTGCCCCCAATTGCCCCCATACACAGTGCCCCCAATTTCCCCATACACAGTGCCCCCAATTGCCCCAATACACAGTTCCCTCAATTGTCCCCAATACACAGTGCCCCCAATTTCCCCCATGCACAGTGCCCCAATTTCCCCAATACACAGTTCCCCCGATTGTCCCCATACACAGTGCCCCAATTTCCCCAATACACAGTTCCCCCGATTGTCCCCATACACAGTGCCCCCAATTTCCCCAATACACAGTTCCCCCAATTGTCCCCATACACAGTGCCCCCAATTGTCCCCATACACAGTGCCCCCAATTGCTCCCATACACAGTGCCCCCAATTGCTCCCATACACAGTGCCCCCAATTGTCCTCATACACAGTGCCCCCAATTGCTCCCATACACAGTGCCCCAATTGCTCCTTATACACAGTGCCCCCAATTGCCCCCAAGGACAGTGCCCCCAATTGCCCCCATACACAGTGCCCCCAATTGCCCCATACACAGTGCCCCCAATTGCCCCAATACACAGTTCCCTCAATTGTCCCCAATACACAGTGCCCCCAATTTCCCCCATACACAGTGCCCCAATTTCCCCAATACACAGTGCCCCCAATTGCCCCCAAGGACAGTGTCCCCAATTTCCCCCATACACAGTGCCCCCAATTGCCCCATACACAGTGCCCCCAATTGCCCCAATACACAGTTCCCTCAATTGTCCCCAATACACAGTGCCCCCAAATGCCCCATACACAGTGCCCCAATTTCCCCAATACACAGTTCCCCCAATTGTCCCCAATACACAGTGCCCCCAATTTCCCCAATACATAGTGCCCCCAATTGTCCCCATACACAGTGCCCCAATAGCCCCCAAGGACAGTGCCCCCAATTTCCCCAATACACAGTTCCCCCAATTGTCCCCATACACAGTGCCCCCAATTACCCCAATACACAGTTCCCCCAATTGTCCCCAATACACAGTGCCCCCAATTTCCCCAATACATAGTGCCCCCAATTGTCCCCATACACAGTGCCCCCAATAGCCCCCAAGGACAGTGCCCCCAATTTCCCCAATACACAGTTCCCCCAATTGTCCCCATACACAGTGCCCCCAATTTCCCCAATACACAGTTCCCCCAATTGTCCCCATACACAGTGCCCCCAATTACCCCAATACACAGTTCCCCCAATTGTCCCCATACACAGTGCCCCCAATTACCCCCAGAACACCCCCAGAGTGCTGTATATTCTGTATTATTGTGATTTTCTCCTTACCAAGGGCCAAAGGATAACAGGGAGCCCAATGGGCTGAGCTGCCCAACCTGCGCCTACTCCGGCTATCATTGCCGCGCTAAGAGCAACATCGAATGCGTTGGGAAGGAGGACAAATGTTTTACACAAACTCATAATCATCAAGGTAAAACTTATTTCAGTTGTACTGTATTTTAAAGCCCTAATATCTCATTTCTTTCACTGTTTTTAGCCTTTGCATCTTGCCCAGGATGGAATTTAGACATTTTTGTGTTTGTAGTGTTCGAATGTGCCTTTTTTTTGGCAAAGGTTTAGTGAAACAATTCGCCAATGGCCAAATGCAAGAAATCCCCCAATGAGAATCCCAGCTGATGTGAGTAAATCCGGCTCCCTGTTCTCTGTTCCTGCAATTGGAGTTGGGAGCAATAAGCACAGTTTCCCAGCACTGAACAAGTCTGTCCCTTTATCCCCATGTCTGATTCCTGTGCCATATAATGACGGGGAAAATGCCATCATTATCTCTATATGTAAGGTACCAGCAAGGGGCCTGACACAGTGCTGGGAATCAGCATTCTCATTGGTCACTTCTCTTGCACTTATAATGAGATGTTTGCTCAGTAGAATTCTCATTGGGGAATTTCCTTGCATCTATAATTACATTTTTCGACAACTTCTATAGCAAAACTAGGGGGCGCAGTGGGACAGCGTTATGGTTGGGTTTATATCCCCTTTACTTACATTCACAATATTTTCCCCCCACAGGACTCTGGGAAAGCACAATCCAGACGTTCCGTGGCTGCGGCACTGAATCTCACTGCAAGTTTGGCAACTGGAGTATGAGCCGTCAGGGCTTCCGTATAGATAGTGCCATTACCTGCACCATTCCTAACAGCAACGGTGCCCACAGCATGTCTTTTCTTCTCATAGGTCATTGCCTTGTGCTAATAAACATATATTTAGGATACAAGTAAATAAAAAATAGCAGTTATATGCAGACTTTCTACGCTCAGGATTTGCTGCAAAACTCCACATTTCACCATCGTGAAGGAATTTAGTCAAAAAAATTACACGGTCGCATCAAAAAAGTCACCTTTTTTCTTGAATTTTTCAGCAGTTTGGCAAATTTTTCGGCAAAGCAAAATGGGACAGATTCGCTCATAACTAATAAATAGTGAATAGGATATAGCGGGGGTCATTTATAAAGACTGGGCAAAGTTGCACCTGGGCAGTAACCCATGGCAGCCAATCAGGTATTTGTTTTCACTGCTCAACCTGCAGCTGGATTAAGGACTAATCACAGGTTGGTTGCTATGTGTTACTGCCCAGTAGAGCGAACCTCAAAAAAAAAGTTCGCGAACCTGTTCGCGAACTTCCGCCGAAAATTGCGAATATTCGCGAACTTTGCGAACCCCATAGACTTCAATGAGAAGGCGAACTTTAAAACCTAGAAAACCCATTTCTGCCCAGAAAACTGATTTTAAAGTTGTTTAAAGGGTGCCACGACCTGGGCAGTGACATGCAGGAGGGGGATCAAGGGCAAAAACCTCTGAAAAATTGACACACGCCGTTTTTCGAAATGATCGGTAATTTTGCGGCTTTTTCGTAATTTCCGGCGCTTTCGTAAAGTTATCGTAAGTTTTGCGACTTTTTCGGAGCATTCGTAACGTTATCGTAAGTTTTGCGACTTTTTCGGAGCATTCGTAACGTTATCGTAAGTTTTGCGACTTTTTCGGAGCAGTCGTAAAGTTATCGTAAGTTTTGCGACTTTTTCGGAGCATTCGTAACGTTATCGTAAGTTTTGCGACTTTTTCGGAGCAGTCGTAACGTTATCGTAAGTTTTGCGACTTTTTCGGAGCATTCGTAACGTTATCGTAAGTTTTGCGACTTTTTTGGATCATTCGTAACGTTAACGTAAGTTTTGCGACTTTTTCGTACCGTTATTGTAAGTTTTGCGATTTTTTTCGGAGAATTCGTACCGTTATCGTAAGTTTTGCGATTTTTTCGGTGCCGGCGAACCCAAATTGCGAACATCACGAAAAGTTCGCGAATTTGCGGACTTGCGAACACCCGATGTTCGCGCGAATTAGTTCGCCGGCGAACAGTTCGCTACATCTCTACTGCCCAGGGGCAAATTTGCCCAGTCTTTATAAATCACCCCTACTGTATCCAGTTCACTATAGATTAGTGATAAGTGAATTTTCAGTGTTTTGCTTCACCGAAAAAATTAACGAAACTACACAAAAATTCTCAAAATGGCCAAATGCAGATGTCACATGACTTTTTGTTGCGCGCAACTTTTTTTGCCGTGACCGCACCCCTTTTGACACAACCCCGCCCATTTTGATGCGCTCGTTCATAAATGACCCCTGTGATGTTTTCACCTGTTGGGCTCAATACTGGGAAATACCAATATTAAAACAGGTTTATTGTATTCCTGTCAGTGGAGAATTTCATTTATCTGACAATTCTGTTTTTCCCCTAATATTTCTGTTAGATAAAAACATAAAAAATAAAAACAAATCAAGGTCACCCTTAAGCTAAACTTTTGTATGTTATACAATGGCCAATACTAAACAACTTTTCAATTGGTCTTCATTATTTATTTGTTATTCTTTTTTAATTATTTGCCTTCTTCTTCTGAATCTTTGCAGTTTCTGCAAATGGGGGTCACTGACCCCGGCAGCCAAAAACCTATTGCTCTGTGAGGCTCCAGTTTTATTGTTATTGTTACTTTCTTTTCTATTCAGTCCCTCTCCTATTCATATACCAACCCCTCATCCAAACCACTTCCTTGTTGCTAAGGTAACTTAGACCCTAGCAACCAAATAGCTGCTGAAATGCCAAACTGGAGAGCTCCTGAATGAAAAATTAAATAACATAAAAACCACAAATAATAAAAACTGAAGACCAATTGCAAATTGTCTCAGACTATTACTCTCTACATCATTCATTTTCTGAATCCCTTACAACAACTGAACAAGATTGATGGGGGCAGATAACACAGTAGATTGTTTTCATATATGGTACCTACCTCTTATGACTTTCAAATTTAGAATTTTGTTGTAAACCTTAAAAATGTGACATAAAAACAGATAAAAAAAACCCAAAACAATTATATAAATTGCATCCTTCTTCGTCTTCTCAAAGTGGGTATAATATTTTATACTGTCACTTCCATATTCATATTTAGACAAGACAAAGGGGACCCCAGTCAGGGTCGGACTGGGGGGGTGAAAGGCCCACCGAGGCTGCTGCCCCAGAGGCCCCACACCCCCCCAAGGTGCCCCCCCCGGCCACATCACCCGCACCCCCCCTAAACCCCCTGCAGGGGCCCCCGCCCGACGTCCTCCCCTGAGCATGTGTAAGTGAAACGCGTCAGGGAAACACATCGGCAGCCAGGGGAAGCGGCAAAAGGGATCGGATTGGGTCTGGGCCGCCGGGGCCCACTGGGTTTTTTCCCGGTGGCCAAGTCCAACCCTAGATCTCTGCTACTTCAGTGGGAAGGCCTACACAGCGCTTTGGTTTTCCGAAGTTGCACAAGGTTGCCTGTAGGGGGAAATTTGGCGCCTCTTCGGAATTTCGGGGAGTTGATTTGAGCAGTTTTCATGGTTCTTTTGGTTCTTTCTTGGTTCGTTTGTAAGAGCACAAAAATTCTTATAAAAAAAACAATTTGTTGTGCAATTTGTGGTTCCTTTTCGTTGGGTTTTTTCTTTCATGTGTTTAAAAAATGGTCAGGGTCGGACTGGGCCAGCCTAGACCTGATCCCCGACGGAGCTCCCCAGGGCTACTCATCTCTTTCCCCCAACATGTTTAAATAATGTGCGCTTGGGGGGGGGGTTGGCTGTGGGGCCCCAGGGACGGTAGCCCTAGTGGGCTCTGCACCACCTAGTCTGACACTGAAAATGGTTGTTTTAATAAATTTTAGTGAATATGTGTTTATATGTGGTTTCAAACCACTAAAATGAGAAGGTTGATCAGTGAAGATTCATGAAGAAGCACCTTACAAGCAGCCATGGTTCCAAGAGAGCCCTATGTTTGTATGTCAGTATGGCAGCGTCAGAAGGAGACAAGTCCGTGGAAGGAAAGAGGCCCTTCTCCCCATCTATGTTTCTGTCCTTTATGTGGTGGAAATCTCCCTCAGTCCCCAGCAGGGGGCTCTGTACCTCTCTTTCTTAATAAAGACTAAATCAAATATGTCTCGCCCAAATATGTATTTAGTGCTTCCTGATATTAATAATGTGATAGGGCGATTGGCCACATGAATAGGCCGTATAGATACAGTTTATGGTCTAGCTCAGCGGTCCCCAAACTACGGCCCGTGGGCCGGATCTGGCCCCCCGCTGCGTCCTCACCCCTGGCAGTGGAGAGAGAGAGAGGACTCGGCGGGGAGCGGGATGGGGGAAGTGAGATGGAGGACGGACGGTGCATAGAGAAAGTAAGGGAGACGGACGGCAGCCCGGGGGGAACTGGAAGAGGTCGGGAGGGGAGATGGAAGGACAGAGTGCTGGTGGGGGAGGCTGGAAAAGAATGCAGGAGTGGGCCACAGTTTGACGACGGGGGGGTGGTAGTGATGGCGGTCCGGCCCCCCGACAGTCTGATATGACCCCTTGCTTAAGAAGTTTGAGGGCCCCTGGTCTAGCTAAACTATTGATAGAAAAACTAAAGAACTGCCAGCCAGTGGCTCGGGGGTAACAAGTCGCTCACCAACCCCCTCTGATGTTGCTCCCAGTGGCCACAAAGTAGGTGGCATTTTAAATCTCTGGTTTGGAGACAAGTTTTGGAAGTTTCAAAGCAGAACCTCCTGCAGGCCAGCAGTCACATGGGGCTACCCAACAGCCAATCACTGCCCTTATTTGGCACCCAAAGAACTTCTTTCATGCTTACGTGGCTCCCCAACACTTTGTACATCCGAGTGCGGCTCATGAGTATAAAACATTGGGGATCCCTGATCTTACTAAACTATAGATAAGAAAACTAAGGAACTGCCAATATAAAACATTATATCAGGTTAAAAAATACCTGCAGAAACCAGTCTGGCTGCTTATTGGTTGGGTAGCGATACCCTGACACAAGAAAGGGCAGTTACCCCTGTGATATTTGTGCCAAAATGCCCCAGATAATCTCAGTCTCCTCCTGCTCTGCCTATTGCCCCCCCTCTTATACTGAAACACCAGGTACAAATGGTGTGAAAATGACCCACATGTGTTTCCGTAGGATCCCCCCCGACATCTGTGAAGGCCAATGTTAGGTATTGGGAGAGTAAATTATTCCAGACTAATCTCTGAGATTACTGAGATTACTGCATGCACTGTACCTTTAAGGGTTCCATTACGTTCTAATATATATCCATTTCCATTGGCTCCCCGCTGTCCCACATCAAACAGTCACTGAAAACACAAGTGTGTAAATAAAACGTTAACAGTAGTGATGAGCGAATCTGTCCCGTTCTGCCGAAAAACGGCAAAAATGTCACACGTGACTTTTTTTTGAAGCTCGTCATTTTTTGACACAGACAAAAATTTTTATTGACGTGGGCAACAATTTTTTGAGGAGCAGTGAATTTTTCTGTGGCAAATTTTGACGCCCCGTTTGGCTGATGGCAATAGGATTTACGGGGAGAAAAAGTCTGATTTTTCGAGTATTTTCTTGGAAAATTTAAGATTTATTTAGAAACCACAAACATTCGAGATCTATAAACTTTATGTGACTTTTTTAGACTGACAAAAAGCGCGCCGGGGGTTAAACTGCCGAGAACCATTAAGTCCTAGAATTGAGACTTAGGGGCACATTTACTAACCCACGAACGGGCCGAATGCGTCCGATTGCGTTTTTTTTGTAATGATCGGTAATTTTGCGATTTTTTTCGGCGTCTTTACGATTTTTACGTAAAAATGCGTTTTTTTCGGCGTCTTTACGATTTTTGCGTAAAAACGCGAGTTTTTCGGCGTCATTACGACAGTTGCGCAAAGTCGCGATTTTTTCGTAGCGTTAAAACTTGCGCGAAACGTCGCGCCTTTTAAGTTTTAACGCTACGAAAAAGGCGCGACTTTGTGCGCAAGTGTTAACGCTACGAAAAAATCGCGACTTTGCGCAACTTTCGTAAAGACGCCGAAAAACTCGTGTTTTTACGCAAAAATCGTAAAGACGCCGAAAAACTCGCGTTTTTACGCAAAAAACGTAAAGACGCCGAAAAACTCGCGTTTTTCCGCAAAAATCTTAAAGACGCCGAAAAAATCGCAAAAAATACGAAAAAAGTCGCAAAATGTTCGTTTCCAATCGGAATTTTTCCAATTCGGATTCGAAATCGTGTCTTAGTAAATCAGCCCCTTAGAATAGTAGAGGAATAGAATAGTCAGTGACAGCCTGTCCTTGGCACATTTTCAAGGGGAAGTTAATGCCATCATTGTCTCATTAGATGAGATTAGAGAGGTTATTATATGATCCCCTTATATATTTATACATAGTTATCATATCCCCTCTTAAGCGCCCCTTCCCCAGTATAAACAAACCCAACTGGGCCAGTCTTTCCCCATAACTGAGACTTCCCATACCCTTTACCAGCTTAGTTGCCCTTCTCTGGACCCTCTCTAACTCAATAATGTCCCGTTTGAGCACTGAAGACCAAAACTGAACAGCATATTCTAGATGGGGCCTTACCAGTGCTCTGTAAAGGGGAAGAATAACCCCCTCCTCCCGTGAATCTATACCCCATTTAATACAGCTCAGAACCTTGTTTGCCCTTGCAGCTGCTGCCTGGCATTGCTTGCTACAGCCAAGTTTATTATCTACAGGCACTCCAAGCTTTAGCCTATAGGATAAACCCATGTCAATGAGATTTTCTTGGAGCTCTTTGGGATTAGTTCCCAGAATTCCCTTTGTCTATTTGCACATGTATGAGGCAGTCCCCTCAACCCTAGTGTTTGTGCTATCTCATTCGGGCAGCACTGTGGGTACAAGTGAGGTTATTCCCTGGCACGGGCCCCAGTATTTGGGAGAGGCAAATAAAATTTCCCTAGAGAAGGAAGTCGGTGCCAGGAATAATGATGGGCAGAGAGATGCAACTATACAACTGCCTGTGCCAATTTATAGTTATAAAGCCCTTACCTTTTTATACCTATAGGGGCAGTCTGAAGCTAAATAAAGAATTAGCCTATAGAAGCTACACATTATATTTTGGGCTCCGTACCGGTGCAATGTGCCCACAGCTCTACATGTATATATATTCAAAACATATGAATAAATAACATTTGTATATGCTGAAATCCAGCTGCAAAACAGTTATCCTCTTTTTGCACCATTTGAAATGCTGGCAGGGGAGGAGGGACTAAAACTGTTACTTTTTATTTGAGTTCAAAGTACTCAGCCAGATCAGTAGGAGCTCCCCTTTAATAATCAGCCCTGTAGTTTCGGGTTCCCTGACAGAAGTAACTGCTGTTTGTTAATTAAGGACACCCCTAAGCTTTCCAGCAGCAGCCCAGAGCCTACTGAGCACGTGCAGTGCCACTGACACACATAACGAGATTCAAGATGGGAAGCTGCTGGGAGCAACTATGAAAACCTGGATCATTACTGTTATAGGGCTGATATATATATAAGAGTGAGTCAGTGGCACTGCACATGCTCAGTGGGCTCTGGCTGCTGATGAGAAGCATAGGGGCCATCCATTATTGAGAAACAGCAACCATTTTTATTTGTGGCTTCAAAACTGATAATTTAATACAAATGTCATAAAACAGAAAGTCATAGAAAGGGGTCGTTCACCTTGAAGTTAACGTTATAGAATTCCCTATTCCTGGTAACTTTGCAGTTGGTCTTCTTTATTTATTTTCTACAACTGTATTATTTGACTTCTCCTTGTGCATCTCTATGGCTTTCAAATGCCCCGGCAGCCACAAAACGATTGCCCTGTGAGCTTCATTTTAACTATTATTGTTGCTTTTGATTCCGTATTATTATATTCAGTTCCTCTCCTGTTTGTTTTTGCCTGCATCTGCCTGGTTGCTAAGGTAAACAAGAACCTAGCAACCAGATATCTGACGAAATTCCAAACTGGAAAGCTGCTAAAAAAAACTTAAGTACCTAAAAAACCGCAAAAATAAAACAACAAAAACCAAGTGCAAATGGACTCGGAATATCAATGTTGATGTCATACTAAAAGATCATTTAAAGGCCAAATAACCCAAATAAACTGTCAAGGGCCAAACATAAAAATCCCCAAATGATTATTTGTTATTGCTCAGTAACATTGGGATTTAGTTTGTGGTCAGAGTGCAGGTTTCCTTAGCCAAATAATGATTCAACCCAAATAGAATTTGGATTTCGAGTTTCCTTCTGTGAGTCAGGCACCTCCCGCCCCTCCCACTCCAACCTTCCATTTATTATTGGAGCTGCCATTATCTCTCTGTATGTGGATCCCGGGGAACCTGCTCACCATGAGATCGGCTGTGGGGCTCCTGTGTGTTCTGTCAGCTCTTCTGCCAACAGGTAAGGGGGCCCAGCTTTTCTGTAATGGGGTATGGGATGCCTATTTTAAAGGGCAAGTTCAACTAAAAGTTATAGTTAAACTAAACCATAGCAACCAGATAGCTGCTGAAATTCCATACAAAAAACACTGGACCCGCCCAGAGGTACAGCAGTCTTATAACAGTATTGATCCAGGCCTGTTAGGCATCTTATGTGTGTCAGTGGCACTGCACATGCTCAGTGGGCTGCTGTTAGGAAGCTTAGCTTAGGGGGCGTGGGAAATCATCAGCACATTTGCAGCAAGTGTACACAAACATATAAAGAAGTTCTGGGCACACAATAAGCGGTACCCTACTGTCTTTTTCAGTAGAAATAAATAAAAACAAAACAGACTGTTCAATCGATAATGATACTTCTGCCCCATATTCACTAATTTTACTAATGACAGATGTATTTATGTTGCAGGTCACTCTCTCACATGTGTATCTTGTGCTGCGTTTGGTTCAATGTCCTGCAGAGGGAACAGTACGGAGTGCCCCCCGGGAAAAGTTTGTGGTTCTTTATTCATAAGGCTCACAGGTACATGGGCCATACTAACAGGAGTGTGTTGGGGGGGGGGGGGGGGGTAAGATACAGCTATTTTATTCTGTGTCCTGTTTCAGTATTACTGCTGTTTGGGCAGGGACTCAGTCCTCTATTTATCTTGGCTTAAAGGTTTATTATACCCAAAATACCAACAGTAATGGTATCTCTCTCTACAGGCTATGAGCAAACATAGGGGGCTGTTCCTGCTGAATTGTGCTTAGTACAGGGGAATCCCTATGCTGCCATAGTTTTATGGTATCTCTCTGTACAGGCTATGGGCAAACATAGGGGGCTGTTCCTGCTGAATTGTGCTTAGTACAGGGGAATCCCTATGCTGCCATAGTTTTATGGTATCTCTCTGTACAGGCTATGGGCAAACTTAGGGGGCTGTTCCTGCTGAATTGTGCTTAGTACAGGGGAATCCCTATGCTGCCATAGTTTTATGGTATCTCTCTGTACAGGCTATGGGCAAACTTGGGGGCTGTTCCTGCTGAATTGTGCTTAGTACAGGGGAATCCCTATGTGCCATAGTTTTATGGTATCACTCTGTACAGGCTATGGGCAAACTTAGGGGGCTGTTCCTGCTGAATTGTGCTTAGTACAGGGGAATCCCTATGTGCCATAGTTTTATGGTATCTCTCTGTACAGGCTATGAGCAAACTTAGGGGGCTGTTCCTGCTGAATTGTGCTTAGTACAGGGGAATCCCTATGTGCCATAGTTTTATGGTATCTCTCTGTACAGGCTATGGGCAAACTTAGGGGGCTGTTCTTGCTGAATTGTGCTTAGTACAGGGGAATCCCTATGCTGCCATAGTTTTATGGTATCTCTCTGTACAGGATATGAGCAAACTTAGGGGGCTGTTCCTGCTGAATTGTGCTTAGTACAGGGGAATCCCTATGTGCCATAGTTTTATGGTATCTCTCTGTACAGGCTATGGGCAAACATAGGGGGCTGTTCCTGCTGAATTGTGCTTAGTACAGGGGAATCCCTATGTGCCATAGTTTTATGGTATCTCTCTGTACAGGCTATGGGCAAACTTAGGGGGCTGTTCCTGCTGAATTGTGCTTAGTACAGGGGAATCCCTATGTGCCATAGTTTTATGGTATCTCTCTGTACAGGCTATGAGCAAACTTAGGGGGCTGTTCCTGCTGAATTGTCTCTCTGTACAGGCTATGAGCAAACTTAGGGGACTGTTCCTGCTGAATTGTGCTTAGTACAGAGGAATCCCTATGTGCCATAGTTTTATGGTATCTCTCTGTACAGGCTATGAGCAAACTTAGGGGGCTGTTCCTGCTGAATTGTCTCTCTGTACAGGCTATGAGCAAACTTAGGGGGCTGTTCCTGCTGAATTGTGCTTAGTACAGGGGAATCCCTATGTGCCATAGTTTTATGGTATCTCTCTGTACAGGCTATGAGCAAACTTAGGGGACTGTTCCTGCTGAATTGTGCTTAGTACAAGGGAATCCCTATGTGCCATAGTTTTATGGTATCTTTCTGTACAGGCTATGAGCAAACTTAGGGGGCTGTTCCTGCTGAATTGTCTCTCTGTACAGGCTATGAGCAAACTTAGGGGGCTGTTCCTGCTGAATTGTGCTTAGTACAGGGGAATCCCTATGTGCCATAGTTTTATGGTATCTCTCTGTACAGGCTATGAGCAAACTTAGGGGGCTGTTCCTGCTGAATTGTGCTTAGTACAGGGGAATCCCTATGTGCCATTGTTTTATGGTATCTCTCTGTACAGGCTATGGGCAAACATAGGGGGCTGTTCCTGCTGAATTGTGCTTAGTACAGGGGAATCCCTATGTGCCATAGTTTTATGGTATCTCTCTGTACAGGCTATGGGCAAACTTAGGGGGCTGTTCCTGCTGAATTGTGCTTAGTACAGGGGAATCCCTATGTGCCATAGTTTTATGGTATCTCTCTGTACAGGCTATGAGCAAACTTAGGGGACTGTTCCTGCTGAATTGTGCTTAGTACAGAGGAATACCTATGTGCCATATTTTTATGGTATCTCTCTGTACAGGCTATGGGCAAACTTAGGGGGCTGTTCCTGCTGAATTGTGCTTAGTACAGGGGAATCCCTATGTGCCATAGTTTTATGGTATCTCTCTGTACAGGCTATGAGCAAACTTAGGGGGCTGTTCCTGCTGAATTGTGCTTAGTACAGGGGAATCCCTATGTGCCATAGTTTTATGGTATCTCTCTGTACAGGCTATGAGCAAACTTAGGGGGCTGTTCCTGCTGAATTGTGCTTAGTACAGGGAATTGTGACCAACTTCTGAGCCTCAGTATACAGACTGTAAGCTCCACTGGGACCAGAGGATAATAACCAAGGCCCCTATGTTATTCACACACAGTAGGGTCAGTTGTATCAGAAGCCAATTAACCCACCTGTATGTTTTCGGGGGGTTGGAGGAAACCAACAGATGGGGAGACAAAGCCCAGGTTGGTGCCCTCTGTGCTGCTGATATGCCAGTTAATAGCTCCGCCCTATGTTGTTTGTAGCGGAACAAATGGGCGTCCTGCGATCCTGCGCTCAGGAAAGTTACTGCGACAAAAGTGGGACGTTTTCTGTTGAAGAAAGTAAAGGAAAAGAGACAGTTACTTGCTGCGACACCGACAACTGCACCCCCCCTGCACCCATGTGTAAGTGTTCCTCTCCCACCCTCGCCAACCAAGCCCCTCCCACTGTATGCTGTCACAGTGTTCTAGTCCCACCCACTGCCTGGGTAACATACACCCTGCCCCTCCCACTGTATGCTGTCACAGTGTTCTAGTCCCACCCACTGCTTTGGTTACATACACCCTGCCCCTCCCACTGTATGTTTTCACAGTGTTCTAGTCCCACCCACTGCCTGGGTTACAGATACTCTGCCCCTCCCATGTATAGCGCTATCACAGTGTTCTAGTCCCACCCACTGCTTGAAATACAGACACTCTGCCCCTCCCATGTATAGCGCTATCACAGAGTTCTAGTCCCACCCACTGCTTAAAATACAGACACTCTGCCCCTCCCACTGTATAGCGCTATCACAGTGTTCTAGTCCCACCCACTGCTTGAAATACATACACTCTGCCCCTCCCACTGTATAGCGCTATCACAGTGTTCTAGTCCCACCCACTGCTTGCAATACAGACACTCTGCCCCTCCCACTGTATAGGGTTATACAGTGTTCTAGTCCCACCCACTGCTTGCAATACAGACACTCTGCCCCTCCCCCTGTATAGCGCTATCACAGTGTTCTAGTCCCACCCACTGCTTGCAATACAGACACTCTGCCCCTCCCACTGTATAGCACTATCACAATCTTAGCAACTAAATCCCACCTGTTTGCCCTCCCCAGGGAGCGATACCAGAGATACCCGGCCCAATGGGTTGAATTGCCCAAGCTGTTATTCCTTCTCCGATGGCTGTTCTGATCCAGATCAGGTGTCCTGTTCCGGCAATGAGAACTATTGTTTGTCTCAGTCCATTCAATTGTCAGGTACAATAAAGTCTACAAGATAAGTATTTACCATAAAGGCACTCCGGGCCCTGTGCCTAGGGTGGCAGTTTGAAGAGGGGGGGAGGCCACTCCACTCCTCCAGATACTTTCCTACTAAAGCCAGTGGTAGAAAATGGGTAGCGGGATGTACCTGGAGGGCCATTTTGTGTGGGCATGGTAGGAAGTGACATAATGCACATGCATATGATGTCACTTCCTGCCATGCCCATGCACTTCCTGCATGTCTAATGGATCCCACAAGCTACTACACCCTCTAGTGGCAGATGTGTAATTTTTTTTGGACTATTGTACACTGTGCATACTCAATCCCTGGGAATTAAAAACAAGATGGCGGCACAGAGAGATTCCCAGCCCATTGCATTTTGTTCCAAAATAGATCACCAGCCCAGGGAAAAAAAGCTAAAAAATGTAGTTATTTCATTCACCCTGGGATACGTAACCATTTGGCACCTCCCGTAAATTAACCCTTGCTTGTCCTTTAAATAATATATAATAAGATAACACTGTTTTGTTCTATACAGGACGTGGCCCAGGATTTAGCTCCTTCACACTGTACGGCTGTGCCACGGAAAACCTCTGCCAAGTTGGCAATAACTCTCTGAACTCGGATGTGAAAATACACAGTACAGTGCAGTGCGCCAAGGCAAATGGGGGGGACGCCACGACCCCAGGGCTCACTACCGCCACTGCCGTCGCCACGGCTACAATGAGCAGCGGGAATAACGGAAGCAACGCCGGACACTCAGGCACCTCCAGTCTCCGTTGTTTGTTTGTATGTCTAGCGGCTGTTTTACTGTCAGCAATAAACCTCCTATCGTAAACTGATAGGGCGTGTCTGTCCCTTTCTAACCCGCCCCCTGACTTCATGCCCCACCCCATTAACATCATTTCCCTGCCCCTGATATCAAGGACCCACCCCCGCTGATCCGCCCCCTGCCCTGACCAGTAAGAAGAAGCCTGAAAAGTGGCAGCCTCACATACAATAGAGCTGTAAGAAGATGTAGAGCAAGAAGGCCAAGGTCTCCTACTCAACTCCAGATGGGGGCCCTGGCAGGGGTCACTTGGGGGGGGCACGGGGCTTCTGGGGCAGCAGCCTCGGTGGGCTCTGCACCCCATAGTCCAACCCTGTTAGTAGTGATGGGCGAAATGTTTTGCTAGGCATGGATTCGCTGCGAATTTCCGCGTTTCGCCATTGGCGGATTGTTTTGTGAAACGAATGAAAAAATTTGCCACAAAAAAATAGCCGCGGGCGACGAAAGAATAGCCATGCGACGAAAGAATAGCCATGTGACTAAAGAATAGCCGCGCGACAAAAGAATAGCCGCGGGTGACAAAAGAATAGCCGCATGTCGAAAGAATAGCCGCGCGACAAAAGAATAGCCGCGGGCGACAAAAGAATAGCTGCGCAACAAAAGAATAGCCGCGGGCGACAAAAGAATAGCCGCACGTCGAAAGAATAGCTGTGCAACAAAAGAATAGCTGCGGGCGACAAAAGAATAGCCGCACGTCGAAAGAAATAGCTGTGCAACAAAAGAATAGCCGCACGTCGAAAGAATAGCTGCGCAACAAAAGAATAGCCGCGGGCGACAAAAGAATAGCCGCACGTCGAAAGAATAGCTGTGCAACAAAAGAATAGCCGCGGGCGACAAAAGAATAGCCGCACGTCGAAAGAATAGCTGTGCAACAAAAGAATAGCCGTGGGCGACAAAAGAATAGCCGCGTGACGAAAGAATAGCTGTGCAACAAAAGAATAGCCGCGGGCGACAAAAGAATAGCCGCGTGACGAAAGAATAGCTGTGCAACAAAAGAATAGCCGCGGGCGACAAAAGAATAGCCGCGTGACGAAAGAATAGCTGTGCAACAAAAGAATAGCCGCGGGCGACAAAAGAATAGCCGCACGTCGAAAGAAATAGCTGTGCAACAAAAGAATAGCCGTGGGCGACAAAAGAATAGCCGCGTGACGAAAGAATAGCTGTGCAACAAAAGAATAGCCGCGGGCGACATTTTTTTTTGACGCACACTATTTTCACCGTTTCGCACATTTTTTCCGCCGTTTTACGAAACTTTTGAAAGATTCGCGAATTTTTCAGCGAATCGAAACAGGACACATTCGCTCATCACTACCTGTTAGCAGATAAGAGATAAACCCCCATTATGTTCTACCGAGCTTATCTGTTATCCGCTATGTAACCTGTGCCTTTTCTCCTTTCTTCCAGATTAAATGGCTGCCCCCGGGGCTACACAGCAGCTTTGTTTGCATAAACTATAGTAGGCCATTGAAGGGCAACAGTACATTCCAGTTTCATTACTTTAATACAATATAATTTTTTGGTGTTACTGTTGCTTTAAACAGCTCTGAAACTGGGAAACAAATAATGAATTTAAATGGCAAAAGTGCTTAGAAAAGTAATCTGAGCAATTTCACATTCAGATTTTTAAGGTTTACTTATCCTTTACGAACCATTGGCACCCACTTTGTTACAATATTACTACTGAGCACTTCAGCACACATTGGGCACAGACTGTAGGATAATAGGGGCTACAGGTATAGGGTGGGGGTACAGCAGTGGAAATGGGGGGGTCACTTTTCAGTGTAGGGCTATTGATAGCTACGTCTGTCCCTCCTTATTCCCTACCCGACCTGCCCTAGGGAAACTCTCATTCAGCTTTATTTGCCCCTCCCAAACACCCTGACTGGGTAATTACTGTATCTCTCCCTACACAGGTCACGTAGCTGCATTGACATAATTAAAAATACACAAATAAAACACCTACAGGACCAGTTTACGCCATACACAGAGATATTTTTTTTCTTTTTCAATTTGGCTAATCTAAATTTTAACTGAAAGACCCTTGAAACTGGATTTAATTAATAGGGTTGCCACCTTTTTCTGTGGCAAATACCAGCCTTCGGGTTGGGGGCGGGCTGTGATGTCATTTGGGGGTGGGGATATGATGTAAGGGGTGGGTAAATGGGTGGGTTGGGGGAAAGGTGGGTGGGGCTGGTAAATGGATGGGGACCCATAGTTAAGCAGGGTCGGACTGGAAGGTGAAGGGCCCACCGGGGTTCCTGTCTCAGGGGCCCTGCAGGTGCCCCCAGGCGGGCGCGTCCGCTAACCCCACCCCCGCAGGGGCCCCCCTAACCCCCCTAACAGGGCCCCCCACATGACGTCCTCCCCCGAGCGCGTAAATTTGATGCTCAGGGGAGGAACGGTCGGGAGGGGGACGCCGGCAAGGGTTGGGTCTGGGGGCCCACTAGAGCCGGGGGCCAACCGGGATTTTTCCCAGTGGCCCAGTCCGACCCTGTAGTTAAGGGTAACCAGCAGGGGAGAGGGTCAGGAAAGGGGGGGATTTATAGGCCATTACAAATTTATTGGCAAGTACATTGCTTGTAAATCTGTAATACTGGTGCCGACCCCAGCTGGCGATTTACTGGGCAGGCCGGTCGGGTAGCAACCCTTTTATTACATTTACCAAAAGTTCCAACTACCTAGAGACAAATGGCTAATTTTTATAGAACAACACAAAATACTGTAATTTACTATTCTGCATTTCCCAGAGAAAGAGATATCCATATGCAGGTACGGGAATCACATTCTAGATAATAATTGTTTGATGTTTTTGCTTGTATCGTTTGATAGATGTGTTGCATTATATACTTTTATTTATGTTTATTTAGTAACACAAATATATTTACTTGAATATTGGTCAGTATAGGTTGTGGGTGCTGGGTTTACTTGGAAGGGTTGAACTTGATGGACTCTGGTCTTTTTTCAACCCTATGTAACTATGTAACTATTAGTGATGAGTTTATCTGTTCCGTTTCGCTTCGCCGAAAAATTTGCGAATCTTTCAAAAGATCCGCGAAACGGCGAAAATGTTGTGCGGCAAAAGAATAGATGCCCGTGACTATTCTTTTGTCGCCCACGTCTATTACTTTGTCACCTGGCTATTATTTTGTTGCGCGGCTATTCTTTTGTTGCCCGCAGCAATTCTTTTGTCGCCCGCGGCTATTACTTTGTCACCCGGCTATTATTTTGTCACCCACGTCTATTACTTTGTCACCCGGCTATTATTTTGTTGTGTGGCTATTCTTTTGTCGCCCGCAGCTATTCTTTTGTCGCCCGCGGCTATTACTTTGTCACCCGGCTATTATTTTGTCACCCGCGGCTATTACTATGTCACCCGGCTATTATTTTGTCACCCGCGGCTATTACTTTGTCACCCGGCTATTATTTTGATGTGTGGCTATTCTTTTGTCGCCCGCAGCTATTCTTTTGTCGCCCGCGGCTATTACTTTGTCACCCGGCTATTATTTTGTCACCCGCGGCTATTACTATGTCACCCGGCTATTATTTTGTCACCCGCGGCTATTACTATGTCACCCGGCTATTATTTTGTCACCCGCGGCTATTACTTTGTCACCCGGCTATTATTTTGTCACCCGCGGCTATTACTTTGTCACCCGGCTATTATTTTGTTGTGTGGCTATTCTTTTGTCGCCCGCAGCTATTCTTTTGTCGCCCGCGGCTATTACTTTGTCACCCGGCTATTATTTTGTCACCCGCGGCTATTACTATGTCACCCGGCTATTATTTTGTCACCCGCGGCTATTACTTTGTCACCCGGCTATTATTTTGTCGCCCGCGACTATTCTTTTGACGCGCAACTATTCTTTTTTGACGCCGGTGACAATTTTTGGTCGTGCGGCAAATTTTTCCGCAGCAATTTTTTTCATCCATTTCACGAAACAATCCGCCAATGCCTTAACGTGGAAATTCGCTGCGAATCCAGATAGTGTCAGCACTCCAAGGCTCAATGCTCCACGGGGTGCACAGCCAAAATATGAGTATACAAAAAATAATTGTCTTCTTAAGAGGGAGGCCTTTTGGATTAGTGAATTAAATTGTGTGCATCCTCATGGTTTAAATGGAAGCTTGAATTTGAGTTGTTTTTTGACATAGATAAATAAGCTCCAAAATATTGATCGGGGATATGTTTTGTATATAACTTTGTAGTATTTCCGTTAGGTGTTATATATGGTTTTAACAAAATTCTTTTAATATATATTTTCGAGATAGAATTACAAAAATGATATATTTTTTTCACAGGATACCTTGTGAATGAACTTTTTAACATGGACACTTTGGGGCTGATTTACTAAGACACGATTTCGAATCCGAATTGGAAAAATTCCGATTGGAAACGAACATTTTGCGACTTTTTCGTATTTTTTGCGTTTTTTTCGGCGTCTTTACGATTTTTGCGTAAAAACGCGAGTTTTTCGGCGTATTTACGATTTTTGCGTAAAAACGCAAGTTTTTCGTAGCCATTACGAAAGTTGCGCAAAGTCGCGATTTTTTCGTAGCGTTAACACTTGCGCGAAAAAGTCGCGCCTTTTTCGTAGCGTTAAAACTTAAAAGGCGCGACGTTTCACGCAAGTTTTAACGCTACGAAAAAAACGCGGCTTTGCGCAACTTTCGTAAAGACACCGAAAAACTTGCATTTTTACGCAAAAATCGTAAAGACGCCGAAAAACTCGCGTTTTTACGCAAAAATCGTAAAGACGCCGAAAAAATCACAAAATTACCGATCATTACGAAAAAAAAGCAATCGGACGCATTCGGCCCGTTCGTGGGTTAGTAAATGTGCCCCTATGTGAGCTCACTGATGCACTAGTGACACCGTGTGGTGAGAATGTACATTGCACCTTATAATTGTGTTTTATGATATTGCACTTTAATTATTTCCGTCATGCGATGATTGTACTATGTTTAAGATTTTATAGTATGGCGATTTTTAGGATATAATCACTTATGTCATGATATGATAATCATTTTTTTTGAATGGATATGCACTTTATATTGATATGCACAGCTAAGGGCCAAGTTTTGGTCCGTTTAAATTTGTACACATATAACGGCATTGGCTAATTGCATTATGGTTAGAGAATGGGGATTGGGCACTGATTTCCACTTGTTTGATTGGAATGGTATTTAGATGTGATGTGGTACACCATTGTTTTTTATCCTTGAGAAAGGTCCTAATAAGGACCGAAACGTCGTTTTTTTAAAAACAATATGTAAAAGTATTGAAGGGTGTGCCGGCTAAGGACGATTATTTTATATATATATATATATATATATATATATATATATATATATATATATATATATATATATATATATATATATATATATATATATATATATATATATATATATATATATATATATATATATATATATATATATATATATAAAATGTAATTAGTAGTACGTGTGTAGTTAGGTTACACATGCAAAAGTTGGTTCAACCCAGGTATAAATTAAATGCAAAGCAATTTAGAGTTTCCTCCTGTGAGTCAGGCACCTCCCGCCCCTCCCAAACTTCCAGTTATTGGAGCTGCCATTATCTCTCTGTATGTGGATCCTGGGGAACCTGCTCACCATGAGATCGGCTGTGGGGCTCCTGTGTGTTCTGTCAGCTCTTCTGCCGACAGGTAAGGGGGCCCAGCTCTTCTGTAACGGCACTGCTGGGATTCTGGATACCTGTTCCATGGAGATATGAAGAGTAGGGCTATAGGGGGGGATTGGACACTGTACAATAGATGGAGCACTGCTGGTTGCATGTACCCCAGGAAATGAGGGATATTTGAACAGGTATGGGATCCGTTATCTGGAAACCCGATATCCAGAAAGTTCCGAATTATGGAAAGCCTGTCTCCCATAGACTCCATTTTAATCAAATAATTCAGATTTGTAAAAATGATTCCCTTTTCTCTGTAATAATAAAACAGTACCTGTACTTGATCCCAACTAAGATATAATTACCCCTTATTGGGGGCAGAACAGCCCTATTGGGTTTATTTAATGGTTAAATGATTCCCTTTTCTCTGTAATAATAAAACAGTACCTGTACTTGATCCCAACTAAGATATAATTACCCCTTATTGGGGGCAGAACAGCCCTATTGGGTTTATTTCATGGTTAAATGATTCCCTTTTCTCTGTAATAATAAAACTGTATCTGTACTTGATCCCAACTAAGATATAATTACCCCTTATTGGGGGCAGAACAGCCCTATTGGGTTTATTTAATGGTTAAATGATTCCCTTTTCTCTGTAATAATAAAACAGTACCTGTACTTGATCCCAACTAAGATATAATTACCCCTTATTGGGGCAGAACAGCCCTATTGGGTTTATTTCATGGTTAAATGATTCCCTTTTCTCTGTAATAATAAAACAGTACCTGTACTTGATCCCAACTAAGATATAATTACCCCTTATTGGGGCAGAACAGCCTTATTGGGTTTATTTAATGGTTAAATGATTCCCTTTTCTCTGTAATAATAAAACAGTACCTGTACTTGATCCCAACTAAGATATAATTACCCCTTATTGGGGCAGAACAGCCCTATTGGGTTTATTTCATGGTTAAATGATTCCCTTTTCTCTGTAATAATAAAACAGTACCTGTACTTGATCCCAACTAAGATATAATTACCCCTTATTGGGGCAGAACAGCCTTATTGGGTTTATTTAATGGTTAAATGATTCCCTTTTCTCTGTAATAATAAAACAGTACCTGTACTTGATCCCAACTAAGATATAATTACCCCTTATTGGGGGCAGAACAGCCCTATTGGGTTTATTTAATGGTTAAATGATTCCCTTTTCTCTGTAATAATAAACAGTACCTGTACTTGATCCCAACTAAGATATAATTACCCCTTATTGGGGCAGAACAGCCCTATTGGGTTTATTTAATGGTTAAATGATTCCCTTTTCTCTGTAATAATAAAACAGTACCTGTACTTGATCCCAA
Organism: Xenopus tropicalis; assembly: GCF_000004195.4. NCBI lineage: Eukaryota > Metazoa > Chordata > Amphibia > Anura > Pipidae > Xenopus > Xenopus tropicalis. Next base: position 126,377,669 of record NC_030683.2, on the reverse strand, counting down.
CTAAGATATAATTACCCCTTATTGGGGGCAGAACAGCCCTATTGGGTTTATTTAATGGTTAAATGATTCCCTTTTCTCTGTAATAATAAACAGTACCTGTACTTGATCCCAACTAAGATATAATTACCCCTTATTGGGGCAGAACAGCCCTATTGGGTTTATTTCATGGTTAAATGATTCCCTTTTCTCTGTAATAATAAAACAGTACCTGTACTTGATCCCAACTAAGATATAATTACCCCTTATTGGGGCAGAACAGCCCTATTGGGTCTAATTAATGTTTTATTGAGCAGTGTCGTGGGCAGTAGCTCAGGGGGATTCATTGAACAAGTGGGGATGATCATGTTGTCCTGGAGAAAAAAATGGATGGATCTATCAGTTGATTTTCTGACAGTAAGAAGTCCTAATACTGCTATACAATTTATTTGGGGTGTATGTTGGGAGGGGGGGCCTTCAAGTCACAGCCCGGTAGGCCAGTGCTTCCCCAGTTTTGGACTGGGCTTACGATATACAAAGGGTTAATAGTGAACGGGAAGCAGCTTTGCAACTAGAAGGAGGTGGTGATTTTGACTTTCCTGTTACAAAAAGGAAGGGGGGAGTGTACAGGCAGAGCTGTCAACCCCCCCCCCCCCCCCGCTAAATAGGAAACTGCCATTTTAAGTACTAAGGGCCGCCCCCTGGGATCATAGGAGTCACAGTGCACACAAACAAGCCAAGGCACACATACATGCTAGGCCCCATCAGCCAATGAATGGGCAGAGTTCTGCCTGTTACTCCCACACTACTTCCTGTTACAGTCAGAGCTGCATCACTTCCTGTCAGCTGATCTCTGAGGGGGCACACAGCTCATCACTAAATGGCGGCTCAAGGGAAAGGGTGTAAAAGGGCAATATTTACTGATATATATATTCCAGTTTGGGGAGATTCTTTAATAGGCCACTTAACATAATATAAACTGTCTGTTGGTTACGTATTCATTCTGGGGGTGTAGTTTCCCTTTAAAAATATGGCCGCTCATCCTTTCCTGTATAAATACAAATATGCAGATATTTTTCCATTAAGAATAGTATTTACCATGATGCTACAGCTCCATTTTTCAGACGTTATTAATAACCGATGTATTTATTTTGCAGGTTATTGCCTTTCATGTAAAGCTTGTATTGAGTTGGGTTCCACGTCCTGCAGAGGGAAGAGTACGGCGTGTCCCCCGGGAACTGTCTGTGGTTCTCTCTTCATAAGAGTCTCAGGTACATGGGCCATACTAACAGGAGTGTGTGCTGAGGGGTGTTACGGTTCTACCATTTTAGTTATTCTTTTTCAGTATTAGTGAGCTGTGTGGGGGGCTCAGTCCTACTTTTCCCTTGGCTCAAAGCTTTTTTTTATTATTACAGAGAAAAGGGAATCATTTAACCATGAAATAAACCCAATAGGGCTGTTCTGCCCCAATAAGGGGTAATTATATCTTAGTTGGGATCAAGTACAGGTACTGTTTTATTATTACAGAGAAAAGGGAATCATTTAACCATTAAATAAACCCAATAGGGCTGTTCTGCCCCAATAAGGGGTAATTATATCTTAGTTGGGATCAAGTACAGGTACTGTTTTATTATTACAGAGAAAAGGGAATCATTTAACCATTAAATAACCCCAATAGGACTGTTCTGCCCCAATAAGGGGTAATTATATCTTAGTTGGGATCAAGTACAGGTACTGTTTTATTATTACAGAGAAAAGGGAATCATTTAACCATTAAATAACCCCAATAGGGCTGTTCTGCCCCAATAAGGGGTAATTATATCTTAGTTGGGATCAAGTACAGGTACTGTTTTATTATTACAGAGAAAAGGGAATCATTTAACCATTAAATAACCCCAATAGGGCTGTTCTGCCCCAATAAGGGGTAATTATATCTTAGTTGGGATCAAGTACAGGTACTGTTTTATTATTACAGAGAAAAGGGAATCATTTAACCATGAAATAAACCCAATAGGGCTGTTCTGCCCCAATAAGGGGTAATTATATCTTAGTTGGGATCAAGTACAGGTACTGTTTTATTATTACAGAGAAAAGGGAATCATTTAACCATTAAATAAACCCAATAGGGCTGTTCTGCCCCCAATAAGGGGTAATTATATCTTAGTTGGGATCAAGTACAGGTACTGTTTTATTATTACAGAGAAAAGGGAATCATTTAACCATTAAATAAACCCAATAGGGCTGTTCTGCCCCCAATAAGGGGTAATTATATCTTAGTTGGGATCAAGTACAGGTACTGTTTTATTATTACAGAGAAAAGGGAATCATTTAACCATGAAATAAACCCAATAGGGCTGTTCTGCCCCAATAAGGGGTAATTATATCTTAGTTGCCTCATATGCCACACCCTTTTAATGAGCTGAGCCAGTAACACCTTCTCTATCCAACTCCTAATGTTGTAATTAGGCAATTACCAAGGTTAAACTAAATATAAAATAAAATAACTCCCCACGGTATCCCTCCACCATGGGATATAGTTGGTTAAAGCTGTTCTCTATGCTGTGAATGTGCCGGCTAATGAGACTGCCCCGTCCATGTGTTTGTAGCTGCACTACGCGGCGTCGTTAGATCCTGTGTCCAAGAAAGTCACTGCAACAAACCCGGGACGTTTACTGTGATGGAATATAAAGGAAAGCAAGTGTTGTCCTGCTGCACCACCGACAACTGCACCCCGGCTAAACCCACGTGTAAGTCTCCTGTCCTGCTCCCAGAATGCTCAGCAAATCCCCAACCAACATCTCTCATTTAGATTTCATTTTAAAGGGAAACTATACCCCCAAACAATATAGGTCTCTATAAACAGCTCATATGTAAAACCCTGCTTCATCTAAATAAACCATTTTCATATAAATATACTTATTTAGCAGTATGTGCCATTGGGTAATCCTAAATAGGAAACTGCCATTTTATGTACTAAGGGCCGCCCCCTGGGATCATAGGAGTCACAGTGCACACAAACAAGCCAAGGCACACATACATGCTAGGCCCCATCAGCCAATGAATGGGCAGAGTTCTGCCTTTTGCTCCCACACTACTTCCTGTTACAGTTAGAGCTGCATCACTGTCAGCGGGGGCCTCCGGCACCCACGGGAGGGGAGAAGTCAGGATCAAGGAGGAAGGCCGCTTCCAGCGAGTCCGAGCGAAGTACAGATGCAGGATAACCCAATAGTGAGGTCCGGTTCAGGCAAAGGTCACTTAAGGCAGGCAGCAAGGTTCAAGGTCAGGAACAGGCAAATAGACAGCAACAGTAAAGCAGATAGGAATATTAGAAGCCCAGGAACACAATAGGTAAATTGAGCTATACTCGGGCATTGAACCTGGGTCTCTGGCGTTCTTTTAAGTTTGAATTTGGCGCCATAGCGCGTGACGTCATCGCGCCGGCGTCCTTGCGCCCACGTGGAGCCCTGGGCGCCGCCATCTTGGATTCGCCGCGCCGGGAGGAAGGACGCCGCCGCACGCCAGGTAGGGAGCGTCGCCGATTCCTGACAGTACCCCCCCCCCACGGGGGGCCACTGGACCACTAGGCCAAGGCTTCTGAGGAAATTGACCATGGAATGCCTTCACAAGACGAGAAGCATGTACATCAGAGTCTTTCTCCCAGGAGCATTCCTCAGGGCCGAATCCCTTCCATTGGACGAGGTATTGAAGTGATCCCCTGGAGAGCCTAGAATCCAGAATCTTTTCAACTTCGTACTCTTGCTGACCATCCACGAGGACGGCAGAAGGAGGGGACTGAGCAGAAGAGAAGTGATTGAGCACCACTGGTTTCAACAAGGAGACGTGGAACACGTTAGGAATCCGCATCTCTGGGGGAAGTTGTAGCCGGACTGCCACGGGATTGATCACCTCAGAGATGGAGAAGGGACCCAGGAACTTGGGACCCAGTTTCGGAGAAGGTACCTTCAAGCGGATGTTCTTGGAAGAAAGCCAGACTTTTTCACCAACCTTGTATGGAGGGGAAGGCTTCCTCCGACGATCAGCGAAGGTTTTGTGTATCAGGGAACTTTTCTCCAAATTAGACTTGGTGGCAGCCCAGATAACAGACATGTGAGCCGCCAAGTCATCTGCAGCGGGAACTTTGGAGAGGAGAAAATCTTGAGGGAAGGCCAAAGGATGTTGACCATACACTGACAAAAAAGGAGATCTTCCAGTGGAGGAATGACTGGCATTGTTGTGAGCGAATTCTGCCCACGGGAGTAAATCTGACCAGTCGTCTTGGCAAAGGGAAACATGGTTTCGCAGAAATTGTTCAAGAGCTTGGTTTACACGCTCTGCTGCCCCATTGGTCTGAGGGTGATAGGCTGAGGAGAACTGAAGAGACACTCCCAGAGACTTGCACAAGGAGCGCCAAAATCTGGACACAAACTGAGACCCCCTATCGGAGACAATTTCCACAGGGAAACCATGCAAACGAAAGATATGCTGTATGAAGAGTTGAGCCAGTTCTACAGCCGAGGGGAGTTTCCTCAGGGGTACGAAGTGTGCCATCTTGCTGAAGCGGTCTATCACTACCCAAATGACAGTGTTACCACAGGAGGGCGGCAACTCCACAATAAAGTCCATACCCAAATGCGTCCATGGGCGAGAGGGTACTGGCAATGGATGCAGAAGACCGCAGGGTCGGGAGTGGCTGGCTTTAGTGGTGGCACATACAGTACAAGCTGCGACAAAGTCTCGGACATCCTTACGGATGGTCGGCCACCAAACTAGGCGTTGAAGAAGTTCAAGAGTTTTTTCAGAACCAGGGTGGCCAGCTTGTTTGGAGCTATGAGTCTGCTGGAGAATGGGAAGGCGTAACTCAGGAGGTACAAATGCCATCCCTATGGGAGTATCTGGAGGAGCGGCAGACTGGCTTAGCAATATTTGTTCAGCGAATTGGGGCAATACAGAGGCAATGATCCTGGATGGAGGAATGATAGGCTCTCGCTCTATAGGTAGACGATCCTCTGGGGAGAAACTTCGGGACAGGGCGTCTGCCTTCCGATTCTTGGTCCCAGGACGATATGTCAGGACAAAATGGAAACGGGAGAAGAAAAGCGACCACCTCGCCTGACGGGGATTCTGTCTCTTTAGAGACTGTAGAAATTCTAGGTTCTTATGATCGGTATAGATCGTGACCGGATGAGATGCTCCCTCTAAGAGGTGTCGCCATTCCTCGAGGGCGAGTTTGACAGCCAGGAGTTCACGATTCCCAATGTCGTAATTCTGCTCGGCGGAGGAAAACTTCTTGGAGAAGTATGCACATGGATGGAGCTTACCATCTGCAGAATGTCTCTGGGAAAGAATAGCACCTGCTCCTACATCAGAGGCGTCGACTTCAATAAAGAAGGGTAGATGAGGCTCTGGGTGTCGAAGAACAGAGGCCGAAATGAAGGCATCCTTCAGGGACTGAAAGGCTTCAAGGGCCACAGGAGGCCAACAATTGGGTCTCCCTCCTTTGCGGATGAGGGAAAGGATAGGAGCAATGCGTGAAGAAAAGCCTTTAATGAACTGGCGGTAATAGTTCGCAAATCCTATAAACCTCTGGATTGCTTTAGTACTCTGGGGGAGTGGCCACTTCTGGATAGCAGATACCTTGGCAGGATCCATTTCGAAGCCCCTAGACGAGATAATGTAGCCCAGGAAGGAGATCTTTGGTACTTCAAAAGTGCATTTATCCAACTTGGCGAAAAGAGAATTTTCTCTAAGGCGAGAAAGGGCTTCTTTGACTTGGGAGCGATGGGTCTCCAAATCCTGAGAGAAGATAAGGATGTCATCCAGGTACACGACAACAGACTTCCCCAGGAGGTCCCGAAAAATATCGTTTACGAACTCTTGGAAGACGGCTGGAGCGTTGCAGAGGCCGAAGGGCATCACGAGGTACTCGTAATGCCCATCACGGGTATTGAAAGCCGTCTTCCACTCATCGCCCTCTCGGATCCTGATGAGATTATAGGCCCCACGGAGATCCAACTTAGAGAAAATCTTGGCCCCTTTTAGTTGGTCAAAAAGTTCTGAAATAAGGGGTAAAGGGTATCTGTTCTTAACAGTTATTTTATTGAGACCCCGGTAGTCAATACAGGGGCGGAGTCCACCGTCCTTCTTTTCGACAAAAAAGAAGCCAGCTCCTGCTGGAGAAGTAGAAGGACGGATAAATCCACGCTGGAGATTCTCAGAGATATACTCCTTCATGGCAGCCGTCTCTGCAGGGGATAAGGGATAGGTCCGCCCACGGGGTGGCATGATTCCAGGAAGGAGATCAATAGGGCAGTCATACCGCCGATGCGGGGGAAGAAACTCTGCTGATTTTTTACAAAAGACATCAGAGAAGTCCCTGTAGACGGAGGGCAGAGCTGAAAGACTCGTAGAGGAGACTGTAACCCGCTGGAGTGGCCGAAGAATTAAACAATGTCTTTGGCAATACTGACTCCAACGGGAGATTTGACCCGATGACCAGTCAATGGAGGGGTTATGGAGTCGTAGCCATGGCAACCCCAGCACAACAGGAGACGAAGGACATGGAATGATCAGGAATGACATCTTTTCCAGATGTAGTGCTCCAATCTGGACAGATAGTTCACCGGTGGTTAAAGTAATGGTGTCCGTGGAGAGAGGTCTGTCATCGATGGCGAGGACCCGAATAGGAGGAGTCACTGGAAAGAGGGAAATGCCAACCTTTTTCGCGAATGCCAAGTCCATAAAGTTTCCTGCAGCTCCGGAATCAAGGAAAGCTGAGACTGGAATTGCCTGGGAGGGCAACCGGATCTGCACAGGAACATGAAATTGGTGAGATTGTTCCGCTGACTTAGGAACAATACTACCAGCAAAAGAAACAATAGTCTTACTTGAAGCAGGAGTATTCCCCAGCTTGACAGGGCAGGAAACCGCTAAGTGGGATTGTCCGCCGCAGTATAGACATAGGCCGGAAAGGCGTCTCCGAAGCTTCTCTTGTGCAGATAGTCGAGCCTTCCCAAGTTGCATGGGTTCCTCCGAAGGGGAAGAGGTAAACTGCGGGGAAGACGGTGGCATCATAGGGTTCTGGAAGCGCGGAGCCAGGACTGGATGAGACTTTTTATTCCGCTCTTTATCAGCCTGATGTTCTTTAAGGCGAGTGTCTACCTTAATAGCGAGAGCAATCAAATCTTCAAGGGAGTCAGGTAGATCTCTGGATACCAGGTCATCCTTCAGACGGGACGATAGGCCTTGATAGAAGACTGCCTTATAAGCCTCCTCATTCCAGGAAGTTTCCGCCATGAGGGTTCTAAAGTCTATGGCATACTCACTGGCACCGAGACTGCCCTGGCGGATTTGCAGCAGGCGTGAAGAGGCAGTAGCGACCCGACCAGGGGCATCAAAGATGGTTCTGAACATCTGTAGAAATTCCTTCACATCAAATGTCAGGGGTGACTGACTCTCCCAGAGAGAAGTTGCCCATTCCAGTGGTTTGCCCTCCAGACGAGACATAACGTAGCCCACCTTCGCTCGCTCACAGGAGAATTGGGAAGGTTGGAACTCAAACTGAATCTGGCATTGAGTCACGAATCCCCTGCAGGCCTGCGGATTGCCACTGTAGCGCGGAGGAGGAGGTATTCGTGGCTCACGAGCTGGCGGCATCGCTGGCAGAGGAACCACCACAGCAGGAGGAATTTCCGCGACAGCGGGAGTAACGGGCAAACGGGACAAAATGGAATCAAGTACTTGCCCAATTCTGACTTGCTGGGATTCATACGCCTCCATACGGGACGCCAGCCCGCGAAGGGCTCTTCCGACGTCCGGTACCGCTTCCTCGGGATCCATGGCCCGAGTATAATGTCAGCGGGGGCCTCCGGCACCCACGGGAGGGGAGAAGTCAGGATCAAGGAGGAAGGCCGCTTCCAGCGAGTCCGAGCGAAGTACAGATGCAGGATAACCCAATAGTGAGGTCCGGTTCAGGCAAAGGTCACTTAAGGCAGGCAGCAAGGTTCAAGGTCAGGAACAGGCAAATAGACAGCAACAGTAAAGCAGATAGGAATATTAGAAGCCCAGGAACACAATAGGTAAATTGAGCTATACTCGGGCATTGAACCTGGGTCTCTGGCGTTCTTTTAAGTTTGAATTTGGCGCCATAGCGCGTGACGTCATCGCGCCGGCGTCCTTGCGCCCACGTGGAGCCCTGGGCGCCGCCATCTTGGATTCGCCGCGCCGGGAGGAAGGACGCCGCCGCACGCCAGGTAGGGAGCGTCGCCGATTCCTGACAATCACTTCCTGTCAGCTGATCTCTGAGGGAGCACACAGCCCATCACAAAATGGCGGCTCAAGGGAAAGGATGTAAAAGGGCAATATTTACTGATATATATATTCCAGTTTGGGGAGATTCTTTAATAGGCCACTTAATATAATATAAACTGTCTGTTGGTTACGGATTCATTCTGGGGGTACCTACTGATCACGAGATGACTATAATCTAATTACTGATTACTATGCTGCCCCCACTAGTAATATAAAGTTTTTACACTAAAGGGTAAGTAAGCCACTGACTTTAATTTCTTTATTGTTTTACCTCCCCAGGGAGTGAGTCCACAAATACCCGGCCAAATGGCTTGACGTGCCCAAGCTGTTATTCCTTCTCTGATGACTGTTCCGATACAGTTCAGGTGTCGTGTTCCGATGATGATAATTATTGTTTTTCTCAGTCCCTTCAAACCTCAGGTACCATAGTGTTTCCCTTAGACAGTACAGTATGGGGGTACAGCTTATTGTGTGCCCAGAACATTCCTTCTCTGTATATTTGTATTTATACATATGGGTAGGGGGTGCCATAGTGTTTCCCTTAGACAGTACAGTATGGGGGTACAGCTTATTGTGTGCCCAGAACATTCCTTCTCTGTATATTTGTATTTATACATATGGGTAGGAGGTGCCATAGTGTTTCCCTTAGACAGTACAGTATGGGGGTACAGCTTATTGCGTGCCCAGAACATTCCTTCTCTGTATATTTGTATTTATACATATGGGTAGGGGGTGCCATAGTGTTTCCCTTAGACAGTACAGTATGGGGGTACAGCTTATTGCGTGCCCAGAACATTCCTTCTCTGTATATTTGTATTTATACATTTGGGTAGGGGGTGCCATAGTGTTTCCCTTAGACAGTACAGTATGGGGGTACAGCTTATTGTGTGCCCAGAACATTCCTTCTCTGTATATTTGTATTTATACATATGGGTAGGGGGTGCCATAGTGTTTCCCTTAGACAGTACAGTATGGGGGTACAGCTTATTGTGTGCCCAGAACATTCCTTCTCTGTATATTTGTATTTATACATATGGGTAGGAGGTGCCATAGTGTTTCCTTTAGACAGTACAGTATGGGGGTACAGCTTATTGCGTGCCCAGAACATTCCTTCTCTGTATATTTGTATTTATACATTTGGGTAGGGGGTGCCATAGTGTTTCCCTTAGACAGTACAGTATGGGGGTATAGCTTATTGTGTGCCCAGAACATTCCTTCTCTGTATATTTGTATTTATACATATGGGTAGGGGGTGCCATAGTGTTTCCCTTAGACAGTACAGTATGGGGGTACAGCTTATTGTGTGCCCAGAACATTCCTTCTCTGTATATTTGTATTTATACATATGGGTAGGAGGTGCCATAGTGTTTCCCTTAGACAGTACAGTATGGGGGTACAGCTTATTGCGTGCCCAGAACATTCCTTCTCTGTATATTTGTATTTATACATTTGGGTAGGGGGTGCCATAGTGTTTCCCTTAGACAGTACAGTATGGGGGTACAGCTTATTGTGTGCCCAGAACATTCCTTCTCTGTATATTTGTATTTATACATATGGGTAGGAGGTGCCATAGTGTTTCCCTTAGACAGTACAGTATGGGGGTACAGCTTATTGTGTGCATATGGGTAGGAGGTGCCATAGTGTTTCCCTTAGACAGTACAGTATGGGGGTACAGCTTATTGTGTGCCCAGAACATTTCTTCTCTGTATATTTGTATTTATACATATGGGTAGGGGGTGCCATAGTGTTTCCCTTAGACAGTACAGTATGGGGGTACAGCTTATTGTGTGCCCAGAACATTCCTTCTCTGTATATTTGTATTTTTATAAACAGTCAGTCAATTAATTTATGAATACTTTCTTGTTAAATAACATTGTGCTTTGTTCTATTCAGGGCAGGAGTCATACTCAGTTACATTACGTGGCTGTGCCACAGAAAACCTCTGCCAAATGGGCAATCACTCTGTGAACTTGGATTCAAAAACAAACAGTATAATTCGCTGCACCAAGGCAGTAGGGGGCGACACCAGAACCACACAGCAACCTCGGATCTGACAACAAATAGTGCAGTGCCTGGCACCACGGCAAATATGGCTGCCACCAAAACCACAGAGCTGGCTGCCACAGCAGTCGCCGTCGTGGCTACAATTAAAAGCGGAAGCAATGCTGGGAATAGCGGTACATCAAGTGCCACCACCAGTTTCCATTCTCCTCCAGTCTCCGTTCTGTTGTCTAGCAGCTATTTTCCTTTCATTATCATCAATAAACCTCTAATCATAAAACATACGGTTATATCTGTTATTTAGATATGAGTATCTGTAGCTCACTGGGTGTGGGTCATACAGTAGGGCTGTATGAAGAAGTAGAGCATCTACTGCCATGAAGGTCAAGAAGGCCTCCTACTCAACCCCAGATGATTGGGGTCTTGCCATTTGAGAAACACAGGTCTACAGGGTCCACAAAGCCAAACATGAGTACAAAAAAGACTCCTGATTCTGAAAGAAACATTGGGTATTTCAATATTCAGGTTCTGGATCTTCTAGTTCTGGATCTTCTAGCAGACAGGCTGAATATAACCAAGTGGGGGTATTAGAAGGGTTAGAGCATCTACTACCATGAAGGTCAAGAAGGCCTCCTACTCAACCCCAAGATGTGCAAGTGATTGCGGTCTCACCATTTGAGAAACACAGGTCTACAGGGTCCACAAAGCCAAAAATTAGTACCAAAAAGACTCCTGATTCTGAAGAAGCATTGAGTATTTCAATATTCTGGTTCTGGATCTTCTAGCAGACAGGCTGAATATAAACAAGTGGGGGAGAAGGGTTAGAGCATCTACTACCATGAAGGTGAAGAAGGCCTCCTACTCAACCCCAGATGTGCAAGTGATTGGGGTCTCGCCATTTGAGTAACACAGGTCTACAGGGTCCACAAAGCCAAAAATGAGTTTAAAAAAGACTCCTGATTCTGAAAGAAACATTGGATATTTCAATATTCAGGTTCTGGATCTTCTAGCAGACAGGCTGAATATAAACAAGTGGGGGTATTAGAAGGGTTAGACCAGGGGTCCCCAATCTTTCTTACTCGCGAGCCACAGTTAAATGTAAAAAGACTTAACACAAGCACCATAAAAGTTCATGGAGGAGCCAAATAAGGGCTGTGATTGGCTATTAGGGGCCTCTATGCACCCTATCAGCTTACAGGGGGCTTTATTTGGTAGGAAATCTTGTTTTTATTCAACCAAAACTTGCCCCCAAGTCAGGAATTCAAAAATAACTCCCTGGTTTGGGGGCACTGGAGCAACACCCAAGGGGTTGGGGACCAACATGTTGCTCACAAGTCACTGGTTGGGGATCACTGGGTTAGAGCATCTACTGCCAGGAAGGTCAAGAAGGCCTCCTACTCAACTCCAAATTTGTAGGGAGGGGGAGTTTGAATACCCACAGCAATGAGCAGAATATCAGGTGCAGTCGGTATAAAGGCAGAGAGTTGTAGCACCACTATGGAGACTGATGTGGAAAAGTAGACTAAAGTCCCTAGGGTGTCCATGTTAACTGGCCATGATCCCTACAGCCGACTTGAACCAGGGAGTTTACACCAAGCCTTTCCTTTGATACTAGTACCACTAATTTCTCCTTTGTTGGAGCCATACCTGGTCTAAATAACCCTGAACTAACTAACGCTCCTAGACCGTGCTGTTACAGATGTATAACCTGCACACCGACCTCATTCACGGGGTCCCTGTTCCCCAACTTATACCTCTAGAGATATGGCTTCCTCTAGGGCTCGATGCTTCTGGGCCTAGTTGGTCCAGGCTCCCTGGAACACAACCTTCTGCTGGTGGGAGGAAGGCCAAAAAGGAAGTGCCCACCCCCTGCCTGACACTATATTACAGTGAGCAGGAAGTGGTCATCCTATCTAAGGGCCAATAAGTGCACAGATGCAAATAGGAGAATTGGTAACATATGATTCCGCATAGTAACAGCAAAGTAGGAAATGGTACCCTATGCGTCCCTACACAATATTATGCAATATATTTGTTTGTTGAACTGCTGACCCGAGTTATGAATTGTGCAATATACTCTCAGGGAAGAGATGTGTTTGTTGTGGGTTATGAATTTCATAATATACTTGTTTATGTAATTACACAATATGTTTGTCCATTCACTGTATATAAATACTGGCTGAGGTTAAATACGATCCGCTGAGGTTACTCGCTCTACTTATTATGATACAGCGGTTTGGCGCCAGTTTTACGGGAAGGCGATTGTTGTTCCGCGTTCCTCTACAAGTTCTATTTTCTGTGTATTCCCCAAATGATACCTTTGTTAGGCAACCAGAGGGGTCTAGAAAATTCCACAGATGGCAATTTCATTCAATTGCAGCCCTGCAACCTGCGTTTATTATAGGTGTCGTTGATTTTACAATTTACCCGGTAACCATATTGCAAGGGCCAATTTATTATATTATATAGCCCTTGATAATTAGCTATTTTTTTCACGGTTTCTCCAGTTTTTGGGTTTTTTTAAAATCACATTACTTTTTGTAAACATGGAAGTTGAAAAATGTTCAGTGTTTAACCCTTCCACAACCTAATTTGCCTATGCAAATTAGGGATCTATGCAAATTTGCATATGCAAATTAGGGTTCAGATTCTGTTCTGTATTCGGCCAAAGGCTTCGGTGCTTTACCATGAAAATATAGGGGAGCCTTGCAATGTGCAACAATAGATTTCCAGTTGTTTATAAATGGAAGAAAATTCAAGAAACAAATAAAAAAAAATAAAATAATTAATAACGGATTTTTTTAAAAAATGAGCATTATAATTGGGCAATGCAACACGGGGGCAGATTTAATTCACATTGTCATTAGTAACATTATTATCACCTTGTCTGGATAAGCTTTTCATTTGTTGGGGTATTATAGCCCGCACCATTAGTGATGAGCCAATCTGTCCCATTTCGCTTTGCAGAAAAATTCACGAAATGGCTAGTGATGAGTGAATTTTTTCGCCAGGCATTGATTCGTAGCGAATTTCCGCATTTCGCCATTGGTGAATTGTTTTGCGAAACTTCCGTGAAAAATTAGTTGCGCAGAATGTTTCTGTCGCACATCAATTTGGGCACGGTCGCGTAAAAAAAGGCGCTGTTGCATCAAAATTGAGCACGGTTGCATAAAAGAGGGCACGGCCGCATAAAAATTGGGCACGGTCGTGTCAAAATTGGGCACAGTCACGTAAAAGAGTGCACGGTCGCGTCAAAATTGGGCGCCTTCGCGTAAAAAAGGGCACGGTCGCATCAGCATTGGGCATGATTGCGTAAATTAGGGCACAGTCGCATCAAAATTGGGCACAGTCTCATAAAAGAGGGCACGTCGCGTCAAAATTCGGCACGGTCGCGTAAAAAAGGGCACAGTCGCATCAACATTGGGCATGGTTGCGTAAATTAGGGCACAGTCGCATCAAAATTGGGTACAGTCACGTAAAAGAGGGAACGGTCGCGTCAAAATTGGGCACGGTCATGTCAAAATTGGGCACGGTTGCATAAAAGAGGGCACGGTCACATAAAAATTGGGCACGGTCATGTAAAAGAGGGCACGGTCGCATCAAAATTGGGCACGGTCGCGTCAAAATTAGGCACGGATGCGTAATAGAGGGCACGGTCGCGTCAAAATTCGGCACGGTCGCGTAAAAAAGGGCACAGTCTCATCAACATTGGGCATGGTTGCGTAAATTAGGGCACAGTCGCATCAAAATTGGGTACAGTCACGTAAAAGAGGGAACGGTCGCGTCAAAATTGGGCACGGTCATGTCAAAATTGGGCACGGTTGCATAAAAGAGGGCACGGTCACATAAAAATTGGGCACGGTCATGTAAAAGAGGGCACGGTCGCATCAAAATTGGGCACGGTCATGTAAAAGAGGGCACGGTCGCATCAAAATTGGGCACGGTCGCGTCAAAATTAGGCACGGTTGCGTAAAAGAGGGCACGGTCGCATAAAAATTGGGCACGGTCATGTAAAAGAGGGCACAGTCGCATCAAAATTGGGTACAGTCGCGTAAAAGAGGGCACGGTCGCATCAAAATTGGGCACGGTCGCGTCAAAATTGGGCACAGTTGCATAAAAGAGGGCACGGTCGCATAAAAATTGGGCACGGTCATGTAAAAGAGGGCACGGTCGCATCAAAATTGGGCACGGTCATGTAAAAGAGGGCACGGTCGCATCAAAATTGGGCACGGTCGCGTCAAAAGAGGGCACGGTCGCATAAAAATTGGGCACAGTCGCGTAAAAGAGGGCACGGTCGCGTCAAAATTGGGCACAGTCACGTCAAAATTGGGCACAGTCACGTCAAAATTGGGCACGGCCGCGTAAAAGAGGGCACGGTCGCATAAAAATTGGGCACAGACGCGTCAAAATTGGGCACGGTCGCGTAAAAGAGGGCACGGTCGCGTAAAAGAGGGCACGGTCGCGTAAAAAAGGACACGTTCGCATCAAAAAAAAGCGCAGGTGACAAAAAAATTGCCGCGGAGACAGAAAAATAGACACGGGCGACAAAAAAATTGCTCAACAAATGCGGTTTGCGAATTTTCTTGCCGTTTTGAGAATTTTATGGCGAAACAAAACGGGACAGATTTGCTCATCACTAGAAATGACAGTAAAATTCACAAAATGGCATAAAATCCACACAACACGTTTGACGCACGTCTTTTTTTTTGAAGCCCGATTCCTGTTTTGTCGCCAATTAAGCGTCCGTGCCCAATTTGACATGACCGCGCCTATTTTGACACAACTGCTAATTTTTTTGACATGCAACAAATTTTTCCACGGTTTCGCTAAACTTTCACAAAACAATTCACCGTGGCAAAACGTGGAAATTCACCGTGAATCCACGCCTGGAGCATTATTTCACCCATCACTATTAACTAGGGGTTGTTTATGTTCAAGTCTGGTGTATTTGAAACCCCCCCGAGGTTAGAAGGACATTGAGGAACAGACCACTAGGTGCATTTATGAGATTATCTACATTGGTATTTTTTTGCCACATTTTGAGTGTTTTTGTGTTGAAAATCATGAATTCAAATTATGGTTTAAAAAAAACTTGAATTTTCAATATTTATCAAGTGAAAAAACATGAAAAAGTCAAATGTAATATAGAAGTCAATGGGAAAAAAAATCCCATTGACAAAAATCTGGGGTCCAGTGATAGATTACAAAAAAATATGTAAAAGAACAAAGCAGCAAATAGAATTGTATCACCCAAAGGTGGAACAGGCCCGTGTTTATCAGCTGAAGGTAACACAAATATTATAGGTACCTACGTTATTAGCAGGGACCTCAGGCTTCTCGTTAATACCAACTTCATGGAACATCTGCCCACAAACCCCATGATTCACATGTTCTCCTGAACAGACACCTCAAGGAAGTGGTGACCACACACGTCATAGTTCTGATGAATAATCACCTCAGGTTTCTCCTGAAAACGGACCTCCTAACGACACAATTCGGGGTGTTCATACACATGTACATTAGGGTTCCCTTGAACATATTACCTTCCAAGATTCTGGATACTTCGAATTCCTTATAAACACATCTCATAAAATTAATGACTGTAGACCTTTGGTCTGTGTCACATTTACAGATATTGAGTGGTTCAGCAAAGTATTGGTGGTTTCTTCACCAATCGATATGTGGTGTAGCCCACTGCCTTCTCATAACCACATTCTTCAGGGTTCTTATGGACACACACCTCACATAAACTTCAGATATCTCATGACTATGCACCTCAGGGTCCTAATTCACTCAGGTTTCTCATTAACAGTCACCTCAGGGTTCTACAAACCATACATTGAAGAACTTCTAACCATACCATACATACTGTACCTCAAGAACATACATTCAGGGTCTTTCTGTCCATCCACACCTTAGATTTCTCATAAACAGTCACCTCAGGGTTCTACAAACCATACTTTAGAGAACTCCTAACCATACCATACATACTGTACCTCTATGAACACACTTCGGAGAACTCCTAGCCAGACCCCAGACTGCACACACCTTGGGTCCTAATTCACTCAGGTTTCTCATAAACTATCATCTCAGGGTTCTACGAACCATACATCAAAGAACTCCTAACCATACCATACATCCAGTACCTCAAGAACATACATTCAGGGTCTTTCTGTCCATCCACACCCTAGGTTTCTCATAAACAGTCACCTCAGAGTTCTATGAACACACTTTGGAGAACTCCTAACCAGACCCCAGAAATATCAAGAGCATAAATTCAGGGTCTTAATGAGCATCAAGAACATTTCTCACCACACACACCTTGGGTCCTAATTCAATCAGGTTTCTAAGAACCATACATCAGAGAACTCCTAACCATACCATACATACTGTACCTCAAGAACATACATTCAGGGTCTTTCTGTCCTTCCACCCATTCCTTCTCATAAACAGTCAGGGTGCTATGAACACACTTTTGAGAACTCCTAACCAGACCCCAGAAATATCATGAGCATCAATTCAGGGTCTTAATGAACATCAAGAACATTTCTGACTGCTCACACCTTGGGCCTCAAAATGCTTTGCAGTACTGAACCTTCAATTTGATTTTAATAGTCGATGGGAACCACCACAAAACTTGTTCACAAATATGTATGGCTATAGTAAATTCTTATTACCCTCCACATCACTGTATTGATGAGCACACAATTCCGGGTTCTCATAAACGTGCCCCTCAGAGAACTCCTGACTGTACTCAGGTTTCTCATGACCAGACAGGGTTTTCTTGATTGTGCAACTCCTTGATCCCATATTTCAGAGACTTCAGAGGTCATATAGGAAAGAACATTCCTAAGTAGAAAAATTGTATTTACCCTTTAGAGAGACCTGTATGTTGCACGCAAACATTTTTGACTGTTCTTCATGGACTGTTACACTTATCATACATCAAACTACACTTCATTTTATTTTCTTGTCTTGAGATCCTTCTTCTTGAGATCCTTTTAGGGTTCTTGAATGTTGTTATTGGTGGTTCCATTGAAAGATACATTTCCAGGAAAATATTGTTATGACTTGCTCTGACTCAGACACCTATAGTCCCCTCCCACAAGCCATGTTTAATTTAAAAGGGAGTCCCTGAGCTGGAATCATCTCACTCTCCATAGGTGTATTTTGTGGACTGGTTCATAATGACATCCTTTGTGGGATTCCTGTGTGTGCTCTCAGCTCTTGTACCAACAGGTAAGAACACAAAGCTGCTAATAGATATTAGATATTTAGGGCAGTATAGATCCAGCCATGGGATAAGAAGATGTTTGGCGTCAATCACATGGGTGATACTAGCATGTTTGTGGTGGGATCTAAGCCTGGGCCATGCTGGGTAAAGGCTTTATTCCTTTCATTAACTCTACAGAGACTTGCTGCAGGTCTCTAGCTCTTGGTGGGACTACGTATAAGGTCATCAAGTCTTGGCCCTTGTGGCTGTTTTGTGCTTTGTTCCTATCAGTGTGGTCTCTCTCGCTAGAGTATGTAGGTGTATCTCTCAGTCTAATTTGGTCATTGATTTTGCTTTCTTATCTGTTGCTACAACTGCCTCACCATGTTTCTCCTCTACCTTCCGTCTTTATGCATCTGACAACCCCACTTACCCTATTGGGAGTGTTGGGAATTTCAAGCAATAAACCCTAGCAGACCCCTATATTGGCAGGACTAGTTGAAAAGTCAAAGGTGGCTGTTATAGGAAGAAGAACTTGCTGAGTTCATATTCCATGGTCTTCTTTGGGGTATTAATTAGGGATTGCCAGATCTATGCTGCTTCATTTACACAGGGACTAGTCCACACAGTAAACCATGGAACCATACATACAAGGGAGTCCTAGCTGAGATGTGCTCAGGTTGTAGATACTCCCCAGTCAATTAACATTTATTAAGGTGCAAGCTTCCCATTGGCTTCAGGCATAGTCCTTCTTGTCTGTTTTGGTTGTTGACCTAAATTTCCTGCCAGTAACATAGTCCTGCCTTTTATTTTACAGCCTATTCTATTTCCTGTGTAATTTGTGTTGGTACAAATTACAATGATTGCAAAGGACCAACTATGCAGTGTCCTGAAGGAAAGATCTGCGGGTCTTCATTCCTGACGTCCAACGGTACGTTGATATGCAACACAGTAACATTTCTAGGTAAAATGTGACTATATGAAAAGAAGATCAAGACTGCAAGAGAAGGGCAAGAAGTGGACAATAGGGCAAGATGGTAATAACAGGGTAAAAGTAGGAGAAATTGGCAAAAGTAGGAGATATAGGAGAAAATGGGGTTGGGGGAAATAGGGACAGTGGGATGAGATGATTACAGAAGAGCAAGGAGGTGATATTATGGCAAAATGGCAACAGAAGTGCAAGATGGTACCAGTAACAATCACCCAAGTTGTGGCCCTTCAGCTGTTCTTCAAGTACAACGCCCAGCCCCCAATGAGAGCTGTATGCTATAGGCAGCACAGGCTAATGGAACCCCAAAAAGCTGTTTAGCCTCAGGCTTTACAATCACAGAAGACTCTGCCTGAAGTAGGGATCTTAATGGATAGAGGGAAGAGAACCTTCAAGAAGTTTTTGTGGGGCCCAGTACAACACTTCTGAAGATCATTCTTAAATGTGCTTTGCTCATTTTTATTGTGGACCAAAGGTTGGTCCATATGGCTTCAGACTGGACTACACTGGAGCAGGAATAGTTTTGGGTATACCTCATTGGTGCTTCAAGACAAAAGAGTCCCTTTTTTAAATGATGAAGGGTGATTTATCAAGGGTCCAGTTTGATTTATTTTTCTAGATTCAAGTTTTTTTGCGTTTGAAAAACTCAAATTGGAGCTATGGTTCAAAAACTCAAATTTTCTACTTTCTACTTATTAAGTGCAAAAAACCTTGAAAACTTGAATTGGTCATGTAAAAACTTGGGAGTTTCTATAGAAGTCAGTGGGAGTTGCCCTAGGGAAAGTCAAGCCGTATTCTCAAACTCGGGTTTAAACTTGAAAAATTTGAGATATTCGAGTTTTTTCATTCAAACAATTTTTCCCTATTAATAAATAAGTGGCCATTCGATATGTGAGTTTTTCCGATTTGGAAAATCAAACTCGAATTCACAAATTTGGAAATTGATAAATAAGCCCTTAAGTATAGGGACACTCAATCTGTTCTAAACACTCGGTGCAACAAGAGTATGTGTATGAAGTTCCAAAACCAAGCGTGTCTCAGCTTCTAGGGTTCTAGAGTGGATTATTGCTAAAGAACCCCAAGACACAGAAAGTATAACCTTTTTTTTTGTAATTATAAAGGTGCCTCTCCTTCCTGTTTGTCTCTTGCAGGTTCATTGCCCATTGGGATTATAAAATCCTGTTTCCCAAAAAGTGACTGCGACAAACAAGCGACACTTACAGCTGATGGAGTGAAAGCCTCGCAGATCATCTCCTGCTGTTCCACCGACAATTGTACTCCACCCATACCCACATGTAAGTGCTACCCTATTGCTCACTTCGGGGCTCTATTACTAACACTGTCTGCCCTTGTGCAGTAACCAATGGCAACCTGCAGCTGGGAATAAATTGTGCATGTTGTTCCTCCATGTTGATAAATGACTTTGGGATCTTACCTGCATGAAAGGTCATCTGAATCAACATGAACTAGATGGGGATCTGTTATCTGGATTGTTTGGGACCTGGGGGTTTTCTGTTATCTAGAGCACCCTACCTTAAGGCTACTAAAGAAATGTCTATGTAGATTCTCACTCGTCCAGGCCATGATATACAGTATCTAGTAGAATTAAGTCTAAAACTGGACTTTTCTGAGTTTCACCACTCATTCTTCAGTTCAAATGACTGGTAGGGAATTCCCCTTAGGGATGGAAAAACCATCCCTGAACAGAGGAGGGGGCCTGCGACACCGCTTGTCATGAACATACAATGCCGCTTTAACATCCTTACCCCGGCGGTTTCACAACAGTTCACACTTCAAGAAAAACGCGGAAAAATCCAGTTATTTTAGACTTAATTCTACTAGATACTAGTAAAGAAATATTCATGGGACTATGTAACAGAAGACATAATGTTTGCCCAGGTGCAGTCAACTATAGCAGCCAATCAGCATAAAGCATTTCCTGGCGACCTGTTTCAAAGCAAACAAGTTGATGGTTGCCATGGGCAAACTTAGTGCATTTTATTACATATGTGAATTATATATAAAGATACATGATGGTTTTACCATATTCTTGCTATGTTAGTCAATCTGAGGACCACAGTGTGATTATGGCCCCCATAGGGAAATATCATATGCAGTGTTTATTCAGTGAGATACAGTTCAATAAGTAAAGCGTACGAAGGTATGTAGTTAGCTCAACATACCCAACTAAGATATAATTACCCCTTATTGGGGGCAGAACAGCCCTATTGGGTTTATTTCATGGTTAAATGATTCCCTTTTCTCTGTAATAATAAAACAGTACTTGTACTTGATCCCAACTAAGATATAATTACCCCTTATTGGGGCAGAACAGCCCTATTGGGTTTATTTAATGGTTAAATGATTCCCTTTTCTCTGTAATAATAAAACAGTACCTGTACTTGATCCCAACTAAGATATAATTACCCCTTATTGGGGCAGAACAGCCCTATTGGGTTTATTTCATGGTTAAATGATTCCCTTTTCTCTGTAATAATAAAACAGTACCTGTACTTGATCCCAACTAAGATATAATTACCCCTTATTGGGGGCAGAACAGCCCTATTGGGTTTATTTCATGGTTAAATGATTCCCTTTTCTCTCTAATAATAAAACAGTACCTGTACTTGATCCCAACTAAGATATAATTACCCCTTATTGGGGGCAGAACAGCCCTATTGGGTTTATTTAATGGTTAAATGATTCCCTTTTCTCTGTAATAATAAAACAGTACCTGTACTTGATCCCAACTAAGATATAATTACCCCTTATTGGGGGCAGAACAGCCCTATTGGGTTTATTTCATGGTTAAATGATTCCCTTTTCTCTGTAATAATAAAACAGTACCTGTACTTGATCCCAACTAAGATATAATTACCCCTTATTGGGGCAGAACAGTCCTATTGGGTTTATTTCATGGTTAAATGATTCCCTTTTCTCTGTAATAATAAAACAGTACCTGTACTTGATCCCAACTAAGATATAATTACCCCTTATTGGGGGCAGAACAGCCCTATTGGGTTTATTTAATGGTTAAATGATTCCCTTTTCTCTGTAATAATAAAACAGTACCTGTACTTGATCCCAACTAAGAAAAACCCACGTCCCGAGCATTCTGGATAACGGGTCCCATACCTGTATCCCTCTTTTAGCCACCTACCTTGTAGCCAACTGGATAGCCAATGGGACAGCTGAGTCATATTGCCCCTTGAAGCTCCAGGTAGTGGTTGGAGAGCTAATAACCTACTTGGGGATCGATCACGGGGAGTAATAAGTAGTGTCCAACCTGTGTACATTTTTAAAATAGACATTATTTTTATAATGCTGTTATGGGAAGAAGCAAACAAAATGTGAACTGTATGTTCTTCTCCACCCCAACAAATTTGCCACCAGATAACAAGACAGTCAATGGATTTGTCTGCCCAACCTGTGTATCCAAGGACTCGGAAAAGTGCTCCTCTTCCAAACAACTGCAATGCACCGGCAATGAAAACTTCTGTTTCTCACAGTCCACTGCCGCCATATCAGGTAAAAAGTTATTTGTATTGACTTGTATGTTTGAATTTATACCTATGGGTGGGGCAGCCATGTTACATCCCTCAATATTGGGTAGGGTTATGGCTCAATGTGGGCACATAGAGTTCTGATCTGAGTGGGATTTGGGATTTCCATCAGCCCTCTGGCAGCAGGATGCCCAGTGTTGGGTTAAAATGGTACATAACTTCATAAATAAAACTTTTGAATTCTAAAAATACTAATAAGTGTTTGGAGATGAAGTTAATTTGGTTTGTTCCCTACAGGACGCACTTCATATGCAATGGCAATGCAAGGTTGTGCCTCTGAAAGTCTCTGCCAAGTTGGAAATCTCTCTGTGAACTCGGGTTGGAAAATAAACAGTGCAATCAGCTGCACCAAGGGGACAGTCGGTAATTCTAGAACCACAAGTGCAACTACCAGAGCCCCAACTGTCAACACTACAGTCAGAAATGGAGTAGAAAAACGTAATGCTGGAACTCCCAGTGTAGGATCTGGGAAAGGCAGTAGCTCTAGAACCACCAGTCTGACTACCAGAGCCCCAAATGTCAAAAATGGAGTAAAATACCAAGATGTTGGACGCAATGCTGGAACTCCCAGTGCAGGACCTGGGAATGGCAGAAGCTCTAGAACCACCAGTCTGACTACCAGAGCCTCGATAATCAACTCTAAATTCATCTATAGAGTAGGCTTTCCAGATGCTGGAACTACCGTTGGGAACACTGGAACCCGGAGTGAAGGCTCTGGTCTCCAATTTGTAATGTTATTGGGGGCAGTTATTTTTATGCTGACAAACCTCTGAGCTTAAATGGATAATATTCCCATTTTTATGTATTACCTGCTTTTAACTTTATTTAGGTAAGGGCACAGCTTATATTTCTTCTTTGCATACTTATATTTACAAATATAGATGGGACCCGATCTCATGGATCTCATGGGGTTGCTAAACTAAACCCTGCTGCACAGCGCGGCTCAACCAAACATTACTCAGCTGTTGCCGGACTACAAATCCCAGAATAATGTAACATATAATGAAGGGTGAGGCATGCTGGGAGCTGTAGTCCAGCAACATCAGGGTTGTATTCTTAAAGCAATATTGCCCAATAAAACTGCATTAAAATGCAAGAAATCCCCCAATGAGAATCCCAGCTGATGTGAGTAAATCCGGCTCCCTGTTCTCTGTTCCTGCAATTGGAGTTGGGAGCAATAAGCACAGTTTCCCAGCACTGAACAAGTCTGTCCCTTTATCCCCATGTCTGATTCCTGTGCCATATAATGAGGGGAAAAATGCCATCATTATCTCTATATGTAAGGTACCAGCAAGGGGCCTGACACAGTGCTGGGAATCAGCATTCTCATTGGTCACTTCTCTTGCACTTACAGTCACATTGTTGCTCAGTAGAATTCTCATTGGGGAATTTCCTTGCATCTATAATTACGACTATAGCAACACTAGGGGGCGCAGTGGGGCAGCGTTATGGTTGGGTTTATACCTGTAGAATTTAATTTCTGAATTCCTGTATAATCAATATTTGTTTAATCTCTTTAGAATTAGATTAACAGTATCCAAGATACTTACTCTTTAGCCTCCTATATATATATATACAGTTATATACAGTTAACCAGCAATTTAGATGGGAGTCCTTTTCTCTTGTGTTTTATTGCAAACTCATTCATTCTGGAAATAAAAACATTTCTAAAGTATTTTTGTATGGATATGTGTATATTTATATATATATTTATTAACCATCTAAAGACTGCACTGCGCGGCTCAACCACACTTTACTGTCACATGACTACAAATGCCGCCATACTTACATACAACCCATTATCAAGGGCTAAAGCATGTGTATACATAATCCTAACTGCCACATAATCCATTTTGCTAGTTAATAGGATATGTATTTAAACCATTCCGTTGTTACTACACTCTACTAAAAAATCACTTTAACATTAAATAAACCCAATAGGGCTGTTCTGCCCCAATAAGGGGTAATTATATCTTAGTTGGGATCAAGTACAGGTACTGTTTTATTATTACAGAGAAAAGGGAATCATTTAACCATGAAATAAACCCAATAGGGCTGTTCTGCCCCAATAAGGGGTAATTATATCTTAGTCGGGATCAAGTACAGGTACTGTTTTATTATTACAGAGAAAAGGGAATCATTTAACCATTAAATAAACCCAGTAGGGCTGTTCTGCCCCAATAAGGGGTAATTATATCTTAGTTGGGATCAAGTACAGGTACTGTTTTATTATTACAGAGAAAAGGGAATCATTTAACCATTAAATAAACCCAATAGGACTGTTCTGCCCCCAATAAGGGGCAATTATATCTTAGTTGGGATCAAGTACAGGTACTGTTTTATTATTACAGAGAAAAGGGAATCATTTAACCATGAAATAAACCCAATAGGGCTGTTCTGCCCCAATAAGGGGTAATTATATCTTAGTTGGGATCAAGTACAGGTACTGTTTTATTATTACAGAGAAAAGGGAATCATTTAACCATTAAATAAACCCAATAGGGCTGTTCTGCCCCAATAAGGGGTAATTATATCTTAGTTGGGATCAAGTACTGGTACTGTTTTATTATTACAGAGAAAAGGGAATCATTTAACCATGAAATAAACCCAATAGGGCTGTTCTGCCCCAATAAGGGGTAATTATATCTTAGTTGGGATCAAGTACAGGTACTGTTTTATTATTACAGAGAAAAGGGAATCATTTAACCATGAAATAAACCCAATAGGGCTGTTCTGCCCCAATAAGGGGTAATTATATCTTAGTTGGGATCAAGTACAGGTACTGTTTTATTATTACAGAGAAAAGGGAATCATTTAACCATGAAATAAACCCAATAGGGCTGTTCTGCCCCAATAAGGGGTAATTATATCTTAGTTGGGATCAAGTACAGGTACTGTTTTATTATTACAGAGAAAAGGGAATCATTTTCAAAAATTAGAATTATTTGCTTATTATGGAGTTAATGGGAGATGGCCTTTCCGTAATTTTGAACCTTACAGATAATGAGTTTCTGGATAGTGGATCCCATACCTTTATATACAAAGTATATTGAATGTACTAAATGTTCTTACTGAGAAAAAATAATGAAAAATATATCATTTTTCTTCCCCCGATTTCCATGCTATAATCAGTTCTGGCCAGTAGGTGTCGCCCTTGTTTCTGCATTTTATCTCCGCTCACAAGTGTATAATAAAGGACTAACAAGACTGACAATACTTGCCATAAGAGAAATCAAAACAAGACAAGATAAACAAAATGAAGGTTAGTTAGTATTTGATTTAATGAATTAGTTAAAAAAACAAAAACTTTGGTTTTGTCCAGTATATTTAAGTATACATTCAGAGTACCTGAGGGAGGGAGACGGATGTCTCGGGGGAGCAACCTGCGGGGATTGGGTCCCGGTAGCCCAGTCCAACCCAGTGCAGGGTGTTCTAGTCCAGCAACATTGTGGTTGTATTTAAAACTCATTAAAATGCAGAAGAATCCTCCAATGAGAATCACAGCTGTTATGCTTCCCCCATATGTTATAAAAGGCACTAATTTGCCCAGGTCCAGTAACCCCCATAGCAACCAATAAGACGTTTGCTTCTAAAATGCTACCTGCTGATTGGTTGCTATAGGTTACTGCACCTGGGCAAACTCAGTGCCTTTTATTACATTACCCCCATAGTTCCTATAATTAAAAGCAATAAATGGTGTTTTCCTGGCAGTGAATGAACATGTCCCCCCTCTGATGTCTGATACCAGAGTAATAGCATGGAGCCCAAATTACATAATAATCTCTCTATATGAGACGACAGCAAGATGGCCGACAGTGCTGCTAAATAGCATCGTCATTGGTGCATTCTCTTGCATATTTTATCCCATTTTCTTAACAGACTAGAGGTTTAGGGGAACCGTTTTTGGACCTTGTTTTATTATATCCCAGTCCAATTATTTATTCTTCCCTATGAAATCCCATAAATGTGCCTTATTTGAACAGTTTGGCACCTCGTTGGCTGGCACCCAGGCAGCAGTAATTGTAGGCGTGGCTTTCTATAGGGCTTTATACCTGTACAGCCGGTACCTGATACAAGTAGCCGCACACAGGGAACCCAGGAACAGTTATCCTAGCAGGTATTCGGGTTACCTTGCACCATCTGTCTCTAATCACAGCTTAGCCAATGGGTGCACTGGCAATTATATGGTAAGGCCTGAGATATAACAGTGACGCCATTGGCTGTACGGGTGGGGAAGGGCTCACATTGTGTTATATATTTATATTCTGATTGACTCACTGTCACGGGTTGGTTTCTCCCTACATAGAGTGCGCCCAATCACATTAGTCATGTGTAGGACAAAGGGAGGGGGGTCATTATGACCTGATTTCCAGCACCCAACTGACTCTTGCGAGGGAAGCCTACAAGGCTCATTTACCAAAGGTTATCCATATAGACCTCCAATGTCTCCTGAAGGCCTTGCCTACCCTCGTGTTATAGTGGAATATCCACAGAAATGATCGTTCCATGCTCACAGTACAGACCAACAATCTCAGCCCACTGGGAAGCCTCTATATAATGAGCTGCTCTTTATCTGTAAGCAAAACAAAAGCTGCAATTCTGGGAAGGGAGGTGTTTGTTTATACAGAGGGCTACTTAGCGACTAGTGCTTAGTTTCGTTTCTGCTCTACAAATGACTTTGCTTTCAATTTCAGATTTTTACCCGGTTTACTTTGATAAATAACAAAGAACCTATATATTTATGTTCTGATTGACCCCCTGTCACAGCTGGGTTGGTTTCTCCCTACATAGAGTGCGCCCAATCACATTAGTCATGTGTAGGACAATGGGAGGGGGGTCATTATGACGTGATTTCCAGCACCCAACTGACTCTTGCGAGGGAAGCCTATGAAGCTCATTTACTGATGCTGAATAAACCATCAATATAGACCTCCAATGTCTCCTGAAGGCCTTGCCAACCCTCATTTTATAGTAGAATATCTGCAAAAATGATCGTTCCATGCTCACAGTAGAGTCCAACAATCTCAGCCCACTGGGAAACCTCTATATAATGAGCTGCTCTTTATCTGTAAGCCAAACAAAAACTGCAACTCTGGGAAGGGAGGTGTTTGTTTATACAGAGGGCGACTAATGCTTAGTTTCGTTTCTGCTCTTCAAATATGACTTTGCTTTCAATTTTAGAATATATATTTATATTCTGAATGACCCCCTGTCACGGCTGGGTTGGTTTCTCCCTACATAAAATTCACCCAATCACATTTTTCTACAAAACTGTGTTGATTTATCAAGATCACAATTGACAGAACTTTGACATTTTTTCATATTTATTTCACCTGTTTTAAATTGGTTTTATTTGACTTTTTCTATAAAAAAAAATAACAGTTGGAAGATCTTTCTTTGCTTCATAGTTTTTGTGGTTTTCACGAATTTTCCCGTTTGTATTTTTTTTAGTTCAAATTTTTTGTTAAACGACTGACATTAATTGAAATTCGTTTTTTCGTGGTTTCAAAAAAATAAAAATTAGAAAAATTTTAGTTTTAGTAAACCCCCCCTTATGCTAGTTTTTTTCCCAGGGTTTATAAATAAATGATGAATGTTTTTTACTCCTATTTATATTTGAGGGTTAGACTGAAACTTGGGTTTTAACACTGACAACTGACTTCTAATCTCCATTAATATTCCTGTGTAACACCCTTTGTATACTGAAACCAAAAGAGCTATGAAATGTGGTTTTGTGATAAACAAATGCAAAGCAGAAGGAACTCATCCTGTTCCCCTGGTGATCATTCAAAATGTGTAAAGAAACAGGTATAAGATCTGTTATCCAGAAACCCAAGAATTATGGGAAGGCCATCTCCCATAGACTCCATTTTAAGAAAATATTTCACATAAAAATGATTCCCTTTTCTCTGTAATAATAAAACAGTACCTGTACTTGATCCCAACTAAGATATAATTACCCCTTATTGGGGGCAGAACAGCCCTATTGGGTTTATTTCATGGTTAAATGATTCCCTTTTCTCTGTAATAATAAAACAGTACCTGTACTTGATCCCAACTAAGATATAATTACCCCTTATTGGGGGCAGAACAGCCCTATTGGGTTTATTTCATGGTTAAATGATTCCCTTTTCTCTGTAATAATAAAACAGTACCTGTACTTGATCCCAACTAAGATATAATTACCCCTTATTGGGGCAGAACAGCCCTATTGGGTTTATTTAATGGTTAAATGATTCCCTTTTCTCTGTAATAATAAAACAGTACCTGTACTGGATCCCAACTAAGATATAATTACCCCTTATTGGGGCAGAACAGCCCTATTGGGTTTATTTAATGGTTAAATGATTCCCTTTTCTCTGTAATAATAAAACAGTACCTGTACTTGATCCCAACTAAGATATAATTACCCCTTATTGGGGGCAGAACAGCCCTATTGGGTTTATTTAATGGTTAAATGATTCCCTTTTCTCTGTAATAATAAAACAGTACCTGTACTTGATCCCAACTAAGATATAATTACCCCTTATTGGGGCAGAACAGCCCTATTGGGTTTATTTAATGGTTAAATGATTCCCTTTTCTCTGTAATAATAAAACAGTACCTGTACTGGATCCCAACTAAGATATAATTACCCCTTATTGGGGCAGAACAGCCCTATTGGGTTTATTTAATGGTTAAATGATTCCCTTTTCTCTGTAATAATAAAACAGTACCTGTACTTGATCCCAACTAAGATATAATTACCCCTTATTGGGGGCAGAACAGCCCTATTGGGTTTATTTAATGGTTAAATGATTCCCTTTTCTCTGTAATAATAAAACAGTACCTGTACTTGATCCCAACTAAGATATAATTACCCCTTATTGGGGCAGAACAGCCCTATTGGGTTTATTTAATGGTTAAATGATTCCCTTTTCTCTGTAATAATAAAACAGTACCTGTACTTGATCCCAACTAAGATATAATTACCCCTTATTGGGGGCAGAACAGTCCTATTGGGTTTATTTAATGGTTAAATGATTCCCTTTTCTCTGTAATAATAAAACAGTACCTGTACTTGATCCCAACTAAGATATAATTACCCCTTATTGGGGGCAGAACAGTCCTATTGGGTTTACATTCTATTCGCCCCCTCCCAGATTCAATCATGAACAATGATATTTACCAGCACTCTGGCACAGAGCCACCATTTTGGATGGAGAGAGGTGCACCATTGGGCATTATATTCCATTTGCAGTACAATCATTTGTTCTTGGCTCTGAAATCCCGACTGTTCATCTATTGGAACATCTGGCCAGCACCCAGTTATTATAGGCGTGTCCCTCTATTCAGCTTTATACTCTCAGCTAGAAGTAGAGGCAAACATATGGTGCAACAGTTACCCCACAAGGAAATCACAATCAGGTTACCTTGCACCATCTCCCTCTAATCGCAGCTTAGCAAATGGCTGCACAGACAATCATATGGTAAAGCCATATTGCGGTGTATATTTATACCCTGACTAACTCCCAGAGGTATCTATGATTGGTTTCTTCTTACATAAACTGCCCAATTAGTCATGTACATGACAAAGAAAGTTGATAATTATTGCTTTATATTATTATAGCCAAACCCAAGTTAATATTATAAGGGCTGATATAACAATTGGGAAGCCTATAAGGCACATTTACCGGTGCAGGGCTGGGGCTCCAGTCAATACTTCATACACATAGTACTTATGGTGATGGTATAGAGCACCTACCTTGAGCCATCTGGGGCAATAAATAACTTACACTAAAATACATTCTGCTTGAGTACAGCCCTTACCTCAAAGATAGAAGAGGTCCATATTGATCTTTCATTGCAAAGACATGATCTCCAGGGGGCTTGGTAGGACATGACTGAGCTCAGACAAGGTCCACCCCCTTTAACAATAGGTCCAGCAGCTAAAAAGAGATTGTCAACAGGTCGCAAATTGGATGGAAGACTATTCAACCAAAGGACTGTAGGCCTGCCAGACGATGTAAGAGAGACATTTTAGGACACACCTTGTTCACTCAGTATTTTGTAGTGCCAGAGTGCACTGAGTTCTTTCCAGAAGACCACCTCCAGATTCACTTACACAGTCCTCTGATCCTGAAACTGGTGAACTTTGGGTCATCAGAGACAAAAGCGCATTATATACCCAAATGGGAAAGCTGTATCTGGATTACTTGCTTGAGGTCCAAAAGAACTGAGGAACCTTTCTGGAAGCTTGTCGTAGATTCAGAGGGCGGGGAATTAAATATCCAATGATGAGAATAGTGGGGGACTGGCCTATGGGGCTACAGTACATCTTCACTGGCAAAGCCCATACCTCTCAGGGTGCTACTTATGAGATGTACTTCTCTGCCGGATCTTCTGCTTCCATAAATTGGGTGAAATTGGGTGAAATAGACAACAATTGGGGGATTAACTTCTCCTTGAAAATGTGCCAAGGACAGGCTGTCACTGACAATTCTATTCCTCTAGTATTCTAATCCTCCATAAGACTCAATGGTACTCGACAAATCAAACCTGCCAAATTTTTTTTTGACAAAAAAAGTAAACTAAACATTATTAAATCATAATTTTTTGGGGGGGAATAAAAATAAAAAAAATTGAGTTCTGGTGAAAACCCATTCATAAATCTCAAAAATATCTAAAAGTAAGAAAAAATCCGATTTGATCTCAGAATTGCTCAGTAAATGTGCCCCTTACTGTCTTCCCTACAGAAAGTTGATGTAGTTAAACTATAAATAATGAAATAGGAGAATAGTTATGTAGCCTACTCCAGTAGCCTATTGAGAAGCCATGAACAGGGAAAGGATGACCTAGTTCCAGATGTTCCAGTGCTTCCACTGTTCCAACATCTTCCCAAAGATTATAATGAGCGGGAAGACAAATATTTGCAATGATCAATCCACTTAATTGTCCTGTGCACTCACTCTTCCTGTAGGTGAAACTAAAGCAACGTTGTTAGAAGTGTGTCACTTCACCAGCCAAAAACATACGTCCTAAAAAAAGTTGGCCCTGTGACAACTTAATGAAAAGTAAACATTAATAACTTTATAGGAACTTCTTGGGCCAAGCAAAACGCTGACTTAGATGTAGTCTACAGGTGCAAAGCCAATATGGTGAAGGAACGTGCAGTGCCCTTAAAGCTTCTATAAAAAGTCCACAGAGCCACCAATCAGTAATGACAACCCACAGCAGATAAGTTACACTTCTACAATGTAATCTAATGACTCACCAGCCATGGACCACCAGCTTTGTATCCATCAATCTCATCAGTCATGGACCACCAGCTTTGGATCCATCTATTTCATCAGTCACGGACCACCTGCTTTATATTCATCTATCTCATCAGTCATGGACCACCAGCTTTGGATCCATCTATTTCATCAATCATGAACCACCAGCTTTATATCCATCTATGACATCAGTCACGGACCACCTGCTTTATATCCATCTATCTCATCAGTCATGGACCACCAGCATTGGATCCATCTATTTCATCAGTCATGAACCACCAGCATTATATCCATCTATCTCATCAGTCATGGACCACCAGCTTTATATCCATCTATCTCATCAGTCATGAACCACCAGCTTTATATCCATCTATTTAATCAGTCATGGACCACCAGCTTTATATCCATCTATCTCATCAGTCATGGACCACCAGCTTTGGATCCATCTGATTCATCAGGCATAGACCACCAGTTTTATATCCATCTATTTCATCAGTCATGAACCACCAGCTTTATATCCATCTATCTCATCAGTCATGAACCTCCAGCTTTATATCCATCTATCTCATCAGTCATGGACCACCAGCTTTGGATCCATCACTACGGCCCATATACAAGCTTTAGAGAAGCTTTAGAGAAGGTTAAAGGACCCACAGTCAGCTTAAGGGAACATTAGTTACCTGCCCATCGTTGTATATTGGCAGTCATGTATTATATGTCTGAAACTAGGCCGGTCATTCATATACTAACCTTAAGATTTATATTGGAAACAATAGGGGTCATTTGCAACACAGTTTCAAGTGCAGTTGCACTAAATGGACCCAAAGTTGCACGTATTGATGCCATTCATTTCAAGGTACTTGTATTTTTACATGCTTTTTGCACCTCCGTATATTTAAGCTAGCGGCCAATACGCATGCCCAGCCTGCTGTGATGAAGAGTTCGGCTATTGACACCAGGGAACCAGTAAATATGGAGATATCTGCCCCTTTGTTTCGACATGTTTCGCAATGGAACCTCTAAAGTGAAATCTCTGTTCTACTGTTCCACAAGCAAAACCTTCAAACAACAGTAACTGTTACACAGACAGGGTGCGCCTCTGTGATTCACCATAGAGAAAAGGAATGTCTTTTAAAGTGATCCCCAAATTCCAAAATTAGGCCCTTTGTAAAAATATATCAGCGATTCCCAGGCAACATTTTCTTTGTAGAACATCTTAAACTGAATTGTACTCTATGGGGGAAAAGGGAGACAATGGTCCCTTCCAATAGCTTGCCTTTGTCCATGCACATACATGTATACAGGTAAAGGATTGGAACCCATTATCCAGAAATTTGTTATCCAGAAAGTTCCGAATTACAGGAAGGCCATCTCCCATAGACTCCATTATAATCAAATAATTCTAATTTTTGAAAATGATTCCCTTTTCTCTGTAATAATAAAACAGTACCTGTACTTGATCCCAACTAAGATATAATTACCCCTTATTGGGGGCAGAACAGCCCTATTGGGTTTATTTAATGGTTAAATGATTCCCTTTTCTCTGTAATAATAAAACAGTACCTGTACTTGATCCCAACTAAGATATAATTACCCCTTATTGGGGCAGAACAGCCCTATTGGGTTTATTTCATGGTTAAATGATTCCCTTTTCTCTGTAATAATAAAACAGTACCTGTACTTGATCCCAACTAAGATATAATTACCCCTTATTGGGGGCAGAACAGCCCTATTGGGTTTATTTAATGGTTAAATGATTCCCTTTTCTCTGTAATAATAAAACAGTACCTGTACTTGATCCCAACTAAGATATAATTACCCCTTATTGGGGGCAGAACAGCCCTATTGGGTTTATTTCATGGTTAAATGATTCCCTTTTCTCTGTAATAATAAAACAGTACCTGTACTTGATCCCAACTAAGATATAATTACCCCTTATTGGGGCAGAACAGCCCTATTGGGTTTATTTCATGGTTAAATGATTCCCTTTTCTCTGTAATAATAAAAAAAATGGAACCTGGGTTCAGACATCCAGAAATTGCAAAACATTAGTCATTTTCTACATGAATTTACATTAAATGGTTGTAGATATCAGTAAGCCAGTGGGCTTATTATTTGCTTTGGAAACACAACAGACACACATAATCCCAGCGGAATCCCAGGCTTCCATGGATAAATCTTTCAATGAAACTGAGATATGTTTTTTGGTACCCAAGGTGAAAGAATCTATTGTCTGTGTTGTTGTTTATGGTACTGCCCCAAAATGACTCAAAAGGAAATGTATTACGATATAATAATGACTATTATCTGCTTGGAATCCATTTTGTGTCGGACTCTGGTCCCGCCCCTTGTACCTACA